>NC_133221.1:15783664-16083664 GCF_040436345.1 Pagrus major | reverse complement strand
CAATGCAACTTAGCCACTACAGCACTGCAATCAGACTACATGCAACTCCCTCTGGAGCCACAAAAGGCTTAATACTACTTTTTTCATATATGCAGTTACCCTTTAACTGTGTATAATATGTATAATAGGATGGTTGAAAAATGTGTGACTCATAGCTACATTGTCATTCATTAAAGATGACAGATTACTGTGAAAGCACTGTTGATAGACTGTTTCTTCACTTTTTCATGCTAATCTAATGTGACGATGACAGGTCAGTGCTGTTAAACAGAGTCTTTCTTTGATATTAACTAAAAATAAAAACGGGCTTAACTAACTTCATATCAGATTTATGGAAACTCTCCCTTTCAATCTCCACTAGAGAACTGATGAGCCCGTTCTACTTCAAGTTCCAGTTCAGGAACGTGGAGTACTCATCAGGTAGGAACAAGACCCTGCTGTGCTTCAGAGTGGATACACCAGGAGGCACCACAGAGCCTCTGAAAGGCTACATGGAGGACGAACATGCCACAGCTCATGCTGAAGAGGCCTTTTTTCAACAGGTAATGAATTGGGGTAAATGTTGTGCGAATATTCATGGTGGAAACTTTCCATGTGGATTAACACTGATTTATGGGAAACAGCAGGAATAAAATGAAACAATAGGGGGTAATTGCCCAGTCTGTACTACCATTTTGTAACCCTGTTTCTTGGTTTGGTAGCGTTCTCCAGTCCTTCTGGGATGTGGGTGATAAGCTGGCTACAATTTGTCTTTGTTTACTTTCTTTAATCTTCTTTTAATCAACACCAACACGACAAGACAGTGCACGCCCAACATCATTCTCACTCATCTCTCGTCGCACAGGTTACTCTGAAATAGTCCTAATTATTTTATTCAACAGTAACTCAATTCTGAAAGTCTAAAACAATGCTGTTTAATCATTCCTACTGAAATATATATAATTTAGAACAGTATACAGTTCAGCTTAATGAGCCACACAATCAGTATAGTAAACTCAGACTGGCAACAGACAGGTTGTTCTGCTTCAGCGTATCATATTTAAGTAAATGTTGGTTGCACAATGTAATGGATGTACATAGAATAATGAAACCATCAGCATTTACATTGGTTCCCTATAACCTCGTTATCACTATACAATTTTGTCTGCCACGGCCACCCGGGAAAAGAAAGATTGACAGGCATTTCTATTATAGACTAAACGAATAAATAAGCTTGTGTTTTTTCCTGTGTTGTTGTTGTTTGCGAACAAAATGGAAATGACTAAGTTGTTTTTGCAACAGCAGCGCCAACAATAATACCACTTGGAAACACTAAGGTCGAGTTGTCTGTTGCCACTTTAAGTAACCCAAAGAAAATGTAATGTGAACAGTAACTCAGGTTACAATTTCATATGCCAATAGAAACAAACCTATAACTATATATCATAAGTAGACATAATTGGAAATCCATCTAAAAGAAATCAAACTTTTGAACTGTAATTAAACGAGTTGAATCATTTAACAAGAATGGAAATAGGTTAATTAAAACTTCTCAATCAAGCTACATCCCACATGGTAACAACTGAAATATCTTTAAAAGTAGAGAAATTATTCACTCGAGTAATCAGGTTTGAAAACATGCAGTCATTTGGCTCAGACAGTGCAGTAGTGTGGGCTTCAAATGTGAGTTTTACTGAATTATTATTTAATTGGATGCTGTGAAATTATCTGCACGTGTAATGGGAGAGTGTACTGAATTTATTTTTGCAACGATCCCTAACATGCTGTTGCCAAGCAGCTGTTACAAAGTTAAATAACATGGCAGGATATTTTACATTTTAACAATAAACTTAATTGTCCAAAATAACATCAGTTCACTGAAACAGTAAACTTCACCAGGAGTTCAATAATTATATATAACCCAAGCATCTTTTTCTGCATCACAATCTCTAAAAAAAAGTTTCTATATTGGAGAACATATTTGCAGATACCATAATACCTGTTATAAGCCAATATCTGCTTATAATATCGGCCAGCTGATGTACTGTATAAGTCGAACTCCAGTTACAATTTAATTAAATGGACATACTTTTAACCAAAACATGCCATTGGACCTAGTATTGCTTTATGTCTAGTTTCCCCAAAATAAGTTCAGTATAAAAAGGTACATCTTTTAGTGAAATGCCAAACACTTATCATACTGACGTATTATGTTGCACACATGTGAACCCCATGGGATGTCTGATTTCCATTAAATTCAAGCATTTTCTCTTGTGATAATGTTGCATCTAATATGTCAATAGCTTTTTCTTATTAAAGTCTCCATAAATCCTCACTCTCTCCTCTCCAGGTGCTGCCTAACGCTTCCCAAGAGTGTGAAGTCACATGGTACGTGTCATCTAGTCCCTGTGTGTCCTGTGCAAACAAGGTGGCCAACATCCTCCAGCAGCGCAAGAAGCTTCGTCTGTTCATATTCTGCTCCCGTCTCTTCGAGTGGGAGGAACCCGAGATAGTAGAAGGGCTGCGGGCTCTGGTAAGAGCTGGCTGCAAACTGCGGATGATGAAGCCGTCTGACTTCCTACTTGTTTGGGAAATGTATGTGGAGAAGGAGGAAGAGAGCTTTACACCGTGGGAGGACTGTCAGGAGAACTACATTTACTACAATGAGAAACTGGCTGATATCCTCAACTAGATGTGAGGAGGTAAGTGTTGTGTTTGTTTTTTCAGGGTCAATAAAAACCTTTTGACTTGAGGGTTTGTCCTGATAATGACTGTATCTTGTTGTGTCTTGTTGCAGGTGCACATGATGGACAAGACCTTCACACTGACTGAACCACCTACTTATGAAATTCCCACTGGGTGAACGTGTTTCTTGATGGTGCAGATTAATATTAGTTTTATAGAAATACTCATGGCAACATTTTTTATTTTTTATTTCCACAATTTCATAAAGAGACACAAAATGCTTGAAAGGCATTTTTGTAGCATCACTTACTGTAGATAAATATACATATCAAACTGGTTGCCTATAACATGAACGCTCAAGTATTTAAACACATTAAATAAGCTTTGGTATATCTACTGACATCTGGTGTTTGTTCTAAGAATTAAAAAAATCTCCACATATCATCATATCAATGTTTTACACACGTATTTGCTAAAATATGTACAATTTTCAACAGTATTGTGCGATGCAGAACAAATCTGTACACATTTATACAGCAATGCCTGTTAGTTGGCACATTCAGGTCAAAGCACAGCTGAGGCTCAAAGGCTGAGCCAGACAAGACAAGATGAGCCTTAAAGGTGCAGTATGTTAGACTTTTGGTTGGAAACATTCAGAAATTCACTGAAATTATCAACAGAACATGAAGAAATAACAGTTAACCAGCGAACCCCGGCCTGTCCTGGGCCAAAGTTCCTGTGCTAGCAGTAATAACACCAACATTTCCCCAGTTCTCCGAGCTCCCAGTCCGAAATGCTAGCTGCTCGGCTAACTGAGCTAACTTGCAAATTGCAGCTATAGTGAGCAGCAGTTAGCTATTGCTCATGCCAATTTTAACACATTGCACCTTTAAATCTCCCATGATGTACACAGCTTGAGCTTTCCCACTTCTTTAAATTTTTTTTTTGCCTGAAACTAAGCGGATACATCTTCAGTGACTCATTGTTTAAAAGAAACCAGCCCACCATTGTTGTCTGTCTCGTCTTGGCTCTCAGTCGTCACAACTAGAAAGACATTAGTGGAAACTTGAATTAGAAATACACTAACTGGCACAGCGTCTGTCATCACAGGGAAAATGCTGTATTGGAAAAGTGCATTTGTAATACAATTTACTACCTTGTTCCTCCTGCGAGGTTATTGGTAACGGTGTTGTTTCACTGCAAATCGTGCCGTTCTCATCCCCTTCTGCAGGTCAGGTTGTTTTTAAAAAAGCAACAAAGAAAAGACAATTGACACACACTTTCACAGTTATATAGTTTTTGGATTATCTTCACTTATCTGTGTGTTCTTTACCTTTTGGTGAGGCATTCAGTGCTGCATCGGTGATGTACTGAACCAATGGACAGGGAGCATCTGCAAGAGGGAGGAATGAATGATTAAAAGAAACCTATAATGCTTTTCCCCCTTTTCTTCAGTGCGTTATATAGGATCTTGCGCATGTAAAATGTCCTGACAGTTAAAAAGCCAACAGAAGCTCCTCTCTCCCACAGAAGACACTGCTCCTGAAACGCTTCGTTAGTAGTCTCGCCTTTAATTCTGTGACTTTGTGACATCACACTATGTCGCCATGTCACACATTTGCATCATTTATGCCTAGCCGCTTGTTTTTGGCACACAAGAATTGATTTAGCACAGCTGCTCTGTTGTTATTAGCAGTGCTGGTTCAGGTGTGTGTGAGCTGACCAATCAGAGCAGACTGGGTATTCTGGAGAGGCCTTTAAGGGACAATGGACAGTATGAGAAAAGTGATGCATTTTTTGAGCATTCAAGTATGTGAGCATGTTCTAGCAGTAACCAAAATAAAAACCTGAAATTAACCTGTAAATAAGACATATATATCTCCTGTAACAAAATAGCACCAACGACAAACAATGAAAGTCAGGCTCAAGTGGATAGTTACACAAATGTAAATTTTCGTAATAGCTCAGAAATGAATCACTAGTAGGGCTGCATCTGCAGCATAAGAGGAAATGGTGACCAAAACCACAAGCCACGAGGGGCGGTGTCAACCTACCATCACGGTCCTTTATCTGGTCCATTCTGGCAAACAGCTCTGCTTCTTCTGGCTTGTATTCATCAGCAGCTTAAAAAAAAAGAAGAAGATAATAGGTCACCTCATTGTGGCTATTGTTTGTTAACCTGAGCTGAACTACGTTTTCATGGCAGCGGAGACAAGGTGTGAAAACAACATAGACGCAAACAGTTGCTTATTTACGCATCTAGCAGTTACGTAGCAACATTCTCAGTTGTGTTTTTAGTCACCTGGTGAATGCAAGCTCAATATTGACTCTCTTTTATCTCTGCTTCTGGTCTCTAACAACTCTTGAGGGAAATATCTGACTCTTCAACAGCTAAATTCTCAACTATGTTCACCAGCTGATCGCTAATTATGTCTGTCCTATGTTGGGGGGCTGAACAGCTGCGGCTAAAAACAACACCGTGAGAGCAATGAAGACTAAACCAAACCTGGTTTGCGGGTGAATCTGAGGATAATGCATCCAATGAAGACAGCGATGATGCCAAAGAAGATACAGCCAGAGATGGAAAGAAGGACCCTCCTCTTCAAAACTAAACAGAAAATGTAAGTGAGACAGAATACTTGCAGGGTAAAAACTCAAAACTACAAGAGCTCAGTCATACTCACGAAGGTTCTTGGTTCTGAGATGATCACTGATTTTTGAGTAAGACGGTCTCCCGGTGCGAATGCCCCGGCATGTGTACTGGCTCTGGTCAGGGTCGTTCTGGGGTGTGACTATATGTTTCTCAGAGGGCAGCACATCAATTGGCTGGTTCTCTTTGAACCTGTTTAATTTTTCAGAAAGGACAGAATTCAGACAGGATAAATCTATCCTCATGTGCCATTTTTTACATGACCTTTTTGATTGTCCTCTTAATTTCACCAGTCTCTTATTAGTCTTCCATCCCTTGTGTATTCAAGTCTGTGTCTTTCCCTCTCTCTTTGTAACTTTGTCTGTTTTTGTCCTTATGTTATCCTAGTTAGTACTTCTTTAATATTTTTCTACTCTTGGATTCCTGCTTTCATTGCCTGCATTTTTTTTGGAAGGTCAGCTTTTACGTAAATAAAGCTAGTTTTTTTTTAGGTCTTCGTGCCTGCCTTAGTGTCTTGCATTTTGGTCCCTGAGTGAAATATGCAAGTGAATTTGTTCTTCTGCTGACCTTTTATATCCATTTTCAGAGGCAAACTGAGTGGAGTGCTATGGGGACGAGTGATGCATGTCATAAATATCCCACATAGAAACTAAGAAGCGCCTGTTTGATTCGAAAGCAGGGAAATTGGTTAAAAATAGGGAGACTCCCACAAAAATTGGTATTAACTGGCATTATTACCATGTGTAGTTCCACGAGTCCTGGCTGTTCTGCACCCCACATTTGAGCACCAAGCTGTCAGTGGAGAAGACCTCTGACCAGCCAGTTAACAGGATTATATCAGCCTTTGGGCGCTCTGTAGACACACAATCAAACCTTTAATAAACACATTTACTACATGCACATACAGAAAAATGTTAGAGTGGAGTGAACAAAAATGTACCTTTAACGTCGAGTTTTACAGCCTGACTATGGCTTGAGTGGAAGACTGCACTGCTTCCTCTTTTTGTTTGGCATTTGTACGATCCAGTGTTTTTTGTCAGAACAGAGGTGATGTTGTGATTCTCCCCAGATTCAGCGAGTGGACTGTCATCTTTGAACCACAAGTACTTCCATCCAGTGGAGACATTAATGTGACAGCTAAATGTAACTGAATCTCCAGTGTGCATCACTTCATGACTGGGATTCTGCATCAGCGTGACTCTGGGTGTTGTATCTGAGGGGGGATAATAATGCCGATGCTATTAGTGTGACAGCATTTTGATGTATATCACACTGCACAGCCCACAGAAAGAAAAAGCTGGCCTTTAACTAGATGCTTTAAAAAAAAACTTTATTTCTCAGCTTACTTAAAGGAGCAATTTGTATGAATTTCTGCTTGAAAATTAGCAACAGAATGTGAGTTTGAAGGTTTAACATTATACATACAGATATACAGATGTCTATTGAAGTTAGCATGCTAACCAGTTAGCCTCAGCCCACCCTGCTCTAAAGCTCCTGTGCTAGCAGTGTGAACACCAACACTTCCCCGGTGCTCCAAGCTCCCATTCCTGGACTGTTAGCTGCATGGCTAAGTGAGCTAACTAGCTAACGGCAGCTACCATTAGCTGCAGTAGTGGCAGGTGGCCCGTTCTCACATATTGTATTTTTAAAGACATTGTCGGATATTTTGGGATATACTTTTATTTGCAGGAAAGAGATGGTTGGCATAACTTAGCATAAAGACTGGAAGCAGGGGCGAACAGTTAGCCTTCATCCGGTCTTTATGCTAAGCTACACTAAACATCTCCCAGCTGTAGGTCTAGTGTCAAACTGAACAGGACAGATATTATACTGGTATCGCTTTTCTAATCGAACCCTCAGCAACTATACCTTTTAAAAACTATTCCTCTAAAGTAGTGTTTTAATATTGTGTACCACCTCAAAAAACATTAGGCTCGCTAAGTACCACCTTTATGACCAATGTCAAAATACGGTAGCGTAGCCTACTTTATTCAGCTAACTGTTTTGCGCCGTTTGCTGCTCACATTTACTGTCGTCAAATTCAGTTTCAACAGGACAGCTCGAATTATACTCCATCTGTTCCACACTTCTCGTCCCTGTAGTTCTGGCAATGTTTGTCGTATTTTTTAACCTTTCATTTTACCTCCGCTAATCTTGTCATCACAGTTACAGTTTAGCTCGTAACTAATCATGAATGACGTATTCTACGTCGTCTTGCTGACTACATAGCAGACTGAAATAAAAATATTACAGGTAAGACAAAACTGCAGTATTTTGATAGTATTATACGTTTTTAAATTAACTTATTGACTTTCATTTTTCAGAAAAACATTAGTTGGATTCCTCTGGGTACCACAAGAGAGAGCTCACATACGACCAGTGGTATTTGTACAGCAGTTTGAGAATAATGTCTTTAAAGAACTGTGTCAAAAAAGAAGAAAAACTAAATCTCACCATAAACACTGAGTGTCAGTCCAGAACTTGAGTTGCTGTTGACAGATCTGCTCTTGAGCTTTGCTGAGCAGCTATACTGTCCACGGTTTAAAGATGAAGCTGAGTAGATGTTGAGCGTACTTGCATCCAGATCAAAAGATACATTATTATCTGGTGTTTTCTGGACCTCCTGTCCATCTTTGTACCATGTGTATTTCCAGTCAGAGCTGCCGTCCATCCCACAGCTCAACGTCACACTCTCAGCGGGGAACACATCCAACCACTCTGTCACTTTCTTCAAAGATGGAACAGGAATTTCTAAAAGAAACAGACATGTTAGCTCTTTTCTAATATCCTCTTTGTGTTTGATTTTTACCTTAAACATTTTATAACATCAAATCCAGAATCACAGATTATTCCTGTAAATAATACACAACATGTAAACACAAAGTAACTTTCTCTGGCTCACCAGATATGGTTAACAACCGTTCATCACTGTCCTCTGTGTCATACATAGTTTTGTTTCTTCTGGCCATGCACTTATAAATCCCATTGCTCGATAATTTGGCGTCCTTGATGTTATACGTGCTGCTGTCGACAGAGAGTCGATTTCCGTCTTTGTACCAGGAATACTCCCAACCAGATGAGAGTTTAACTTGACATTCAAAGGACACGGGCTCTCCAGTGTACAGCTTGTCAACATTTGGATGCTGAGTCATCGAGGGCTTGGGCTTGTTGTCTAAATGCAGAAAAAAGAAATGTAGCTGTGTGTATTTTGTGATATCAACACCTGGAGACATTAGCTGGAAAACTCATTTAACGACCTGCGTACGACAAATAAATGTTTAGAGGAAGTCAACAGTAACTTACTTTCAACTTTAAGGGATATAGGCTGACTAGAGTAAGTGACCCCTGGATCTGTGCCTCTTTGAACTCGGCATTCATATGATCCCCCACTTGTTGTTCCAATGGGGTGGATTTGATACGTCTTTTCAGAGTGGCCAAGACGTTGGCCATCTTTGTACCATTGGTACTTCCATCCAGAGGAGACCCCAATGTCGCAGCTAAAGGAGACTGACTCCCCAGGGAACATCACCTTGTAGTCTGGATCCTGCGTCAGTGTGACACTGGGTTTCTCACCTGAGGGTCGGTAAACATACATTTGCCATTAGCGTGCAAAATTACGCTGCATATAGTGAAAAGAGAAGCTTTTACAAGAGGTGCCTAAACAGACATTTATTACACCCAAACTTCTGCCATAATCCCAAAATGCTTAATTGTACCCTGATATTGAGAAAACAATTGTTATTACTGGTTTAGTAGATTTAGATATTATATTGTTATTTTTAATGTAAACCTAAAGGTCCCATGATGTGCTCATTTTCAGGTTCATAGTTTTATTTTGGGTGTTTACATGCTTTAATGTTCAATAAAACACATTTTTCTCATGCTGTCCATCTTCTGTCTGAACACTGTGTTTTAGTGTCTGTCGCTGAAGGCTCCCTCCCATAAAGCCCAGTCTGCTGTGATTGGTCAGCTCTCACAGACCTGAGTAAGCACCACCCACCGTGCTGAGGGTGGAGACTGTATAGCTGTGACATCACAACCTTACAGAAGTCCAGACAGCTAATTTAAAGGGTTTTGATACTTTCACAGTATTTATAAAGCATTTGAACCTGAACATGAAATCTCTCTTCCTACAATATGGGACCTTTAAAAAAGAAAACTCACCATGTACTGTGAGATCAAATCCAGAACTTTTGCTGCTGCTGACAGACCTGCCTTTCAGGTGTCCCATGCAATTATATTGTCCTGCATGTACAGATGAAGCAGAGCTGATGGAAAGAGTAGCTCCATTTCCACCATCTGCTTGGACCTTCTGTCCATCTTTGTACCATGTATAAATCCAGCTAGAGCTGTCATTCATCTCACAGCTCAACTTCACACTCTCAGCAGGGAACACATCCGACCATGGTGTCGTTTTCTTCAAAGATGGAACAGGAATTTCTAAAGAGAAACAGACATTAGCTACTCTTCATGCCCTTACAAATAACCGGATTGATTTTAACATTGAGTATAAAGCATAAGATGGGATTGTGTTTTTTTTTCGTGCCATTTTTGTTTCTAACATACACAACAAAACTGATCTAAACACCATCATGCTTACATAAAAGAGGACAAAGTAAAATCTAGGGTGTTATGCTAACTTAAATCAGGAGCTTTAGGGAGCCCCTACGCACGTGTATGAAAAGGAAATTCTGGTATTTTTAAACCTTGGTCCTACATTTACATGTTTGGGTGTGTAAATAATTTATACGTACAAAATGTTTTGGAATTGGTCCAGTTGATCGCCTCAGCTTGCAGCTGTGAGAGGGCTGCAATGGCTGCAACGTAATCCTTAGGGGCAACACTGACGGTCAAAGTTATGTCCACTAAAAGTGCCTGTTTTTGTCACTGACAGGCTGAGGTTGTTATTCTACGGCTCTGACAACATTACGGAAACAATTCCTACAGAGAGAGACCTTTTTGTAACCTTTGTAACCAGAAACGCAAATCTCCATCAAGGGGAAGTCTATGAAATGTTGCAGGAGGTGAGTTGATGCAAGAAGGCGACAATGGAAAGAGTTTGGAATTTACTTAGAGGAACTGCCAGCAAGAATGTATTTCCAAAGTCATGGATGACTTTTTAACTGATTTTGACAATCTGGATGTGGCGACGACTGTAACAACTCACCTCTCGCGAGATTTCAGAGCGAGACTTCCCCAACGAGATCTTATTATTGAACAAAAATGTCTTTCTCTACAGGAATCATTCCCGTAATGTTGTCAGACACTTAGAATAACAACTTTAGCCCGTCAGCGTCAAAAAAACATCTTTAGTGGGCGTAACATCGACAGTCGGAGTTGCCCAAAGAATTACATTGCAGCCATTGCAGCCGTGTCCTGGCAGCCAGCTGAGGCGATCTAGACTGAGTCCAAAACTTTTGGTAAGTATGAATCATTTACACACCACAACAAGTTGATATGGGGCCCAGGTTTAAAAATACTTAAATTCCCCTTTAAGGCTTATAGAAAAATTCTGTAATGTGTGTCTGACAGGGTATTTCCAGAATAGATTTGTAATTACCACAAGTCCTTAACGTGGCAATGTGGTATTAATACACAGCTCTGCATTACTTCCCGGTCGCACGCCTCACAATCAACTTTAAAACCCATCATATCACTACATAACCAGATAATTAAAATCATGGACAAAAACCAATGAGATGGCACCATTGCTGTGTTTTAGGGAAACATAGTATGTTCAGCTTTGAAAGCTTCATAAACCACAGCGATTTAAACTTTGCCTATATGGTCATGCTCCAACCCCTGACACCAGGATTCAGGTAGAGGCAACACATGGGCCTCATTAAATGGTAACTGTGTGCAATGTGCAAAATGTGCAAAACCTCATTTGGATCAGTCTTCTAAGTTAAAGGATATGCTCTGTTAAAGATTAATTGTCTACCCGCCAAGCTGAAAAGGCAACAGAGGTGTTATGTGATAACTGAAAGAGAAACAACATTGCTCTCACACTTACTACAAAAGCACACACCTCTGTACTTACATAGCTTTGTATTTTTGTACTTGTATTTTTTATCTTGATTGCATTTATGATTGCATTGTATTTTTAACTTTTCTTTTTCCTTCTCTCTAGCTTTGACTTTTAAAAAGCCTCCCATTGACAGGTGTTGTAAATTAGCATCTTGCTATAAACACTACACACAGTAAGTGCAGTGCATCTGGGGCTTGTGCATGGTTGAATGTTGCAGCACCGGTGATACGGTTATGTCCATGTCAAATAAATAAACTAAAATTAAATAAAATAAAATACCCTTATAATGGCACCTTGTCCTTTTCCCTTATTAAAAATTCTATTCTCAGTGTTTGTGCTCCGGAGGCTTCAGGTTTCTTGATTTTCAATGATCACGGAGAAAATTGACACTTCCATAATGAGTGTAAAAACAGCCTCATAGTGTCAAACTCTGCACAAACATCATTCTACACAGTGAAGCTCAAACATTCAACTGTAAGTACAGTACCAGAAGAAAAAAAAACCATCAAAATAAAGCCTTACTCATCTCTAAACTTGACCACAACAGGTAAATATACCAGGTTTTTCTACAGATATAACAACAGCAGATGAAAGCAGCATTGAAATGATTTTGTAAATTAAAAATCTGATTACAGATTAAAACATTGGAAACAATAAGTGGATAAAATAGGCCAGTCAACCCTGAAGTAAAATAACGTTGATGATGTCAACTCATACATCTTTTAACTGCCTTCTCTAAGTAATACGCTCCTTCTAACTTACATGCACACACTTCTGAGCCATCCCTCCCTGCGCTCTGCTTCACCACAACATCCTTTTTCAACAGAAAATGCATAAAATAACGGAAGCCAGATGCTCGAATGCAGTTTCATTCAATTCAAGAATGGTCTGTAGTTTTTGAAGCCTTAGCAACACGAAATCAATCAATAAAAGATGATTAGCATTTTGCAAATTTACAGCAAACAATTGTAAATTTTTGTGTAAACACAATGCTTAATAAATAAAATTACTTTTTTACCTACCAAGAACCTCTTGTTGTTTTACATTACTGATGTCTGTATACGTTGATTCACCTCTTCTGGCTGTACACCCGTATTTCCCCCCATCAGAAAGACTAAGATTGAAGATGATGCTTTTGCCGGTTGGATTGACAGCCTCTCCATCTTTGTACCACTGATACTCCCAGCCAAAGGACACATTAACATTGCAGGTGAAGTTCACAGTTTCCCCAACATACATCGGGTTGAATCCAGGATTCTTGCTCCGTGTCGGTTTTGGTGTGTTTTCTAAAACAGAAAGGAATTTTACAACATATTACTGCTCCACCAAAACCATGAGAAGCAGTCACAGGCCCATGAAGTTGAATTTTAACATAAAGCAGTAGTTCTTGTTTAACATCCTGGGGAAATGTGCTTATTCATGTTCTTGATAACTTTCGGCATAGTTTTCTTAAAGATAAAGATGATTTTTAAAAAAAGAGGAATTTATGATGAAACAAACTATGACGAAATCTATTTACATCAAATACAAAACAGGACGAAATGGAAATTTTGGTCTTATTATTCATCCAATCATGGTACAGAGGTTAGATGCACACAATTGGACAGTGCTAATTTAGCCAAGAAGTCAAAAGAAAGAGAACAGACATAATATAATACAATTATTCCTTCATTTGATGGGAGAAAGAGGCAGAGACAATACGTTCAAATCTAATAGCATTCCATAATGACAGGTTAATATACAGCATGTTTACTACAGGATTATTTAAAAGTGCACTATGTAGCTTTTAATCAAAAAAAGATCTTCATTGACTGATTTTTTTTTATGCCTAAACAAACCTTATAAACAAACTCTCTTCCTTCTTATTACTGAATAAGCTGAATAAACAAACTGACCAAACAACAAACCCACCAACCAGCCTCACGATGACAAAAAAACTCATCAAAATCACAGCTAGTGGTCAAGAAAGAGCCTGGGACACAACTGCTGTAAAACCACAACATGTCTACAGATAAGATTTAGGCTAATGTGTTTTAGAGGTGCTAGAAGGAAGGTTTTGTGACTTTATGGGCAGAGCAAAACTAGTTGTTTCCCGCTGTTTCCTGGTTTGCGCTAAGCCAAGCTAACTGGCTGTTGCGGTAGTTTCATGTGTAGTGTTGGAGTGTTATCAATTGCCCCACGTAACTCTCTGTAAATAAAGTGAATTAACTTATTTCCCATTTATGTGATTAAGAGTCATGAACACTCACCATAAACTATGATGTCAACTGTGTTGCTGAATTCAGAGATCACTCCCCTAGTTTCGAGGTGAGCTTTGCAGGCATAGCCTCCTTGGTAATCTTGAGTGATCGAGGTGATGTTGAAGTATGGTTCGTCTCTATCCGGGGACAGGTACGGATCGCCCTTGATCTGCACTTGATTTCGGTACCAGGTGAACGCCCAGTCAGGGCTGTCGACTTCACACCCAAAGTCCACTGTCTCGTTTACAAACACCTCCTCCCAGGGAGTCAGCACCTTCAGGAATGGTTTAGGTGGGTCTGAAAATATGCAACGCCAAGAAATCTTAAAAATCTTGATAGGAATCTAAGATAGAACCCAACTAAAATGATCAGTGAAGAGCAGGAGGAAGGAACACAGAAAGGTCGAGTGCATTATCTAAACTTGCAGTTTCCCAGGTACAAGTACTATACATGAGCATAAAGGCTCATATACAGTATGTAGATGTGAATGAAGTGGTCAGACTGAGGTGCAGTTTGACCTAGCTGATGGTGAAGTGATGACACAGTTTGTTCAACTTACCAGAGACTTTCAGAGTTGTTTTGTTACTGTCATCTGTGTAGAATGAACCTCTCTTGGCTTTGCAGTGATAGTCGCCACTGTGTGGATGATCTATAGAATCTATGCGAAAGCTATTGCCATTAGGTGCTTGTATTTCAATTCCATTATGGTACCACAGATATTCCCATTCAGAGGACACATCGACCGTGCATGTGAAGGTGACAGTCTCTTTGGGGAACATTTCAGCATAGTCTGGACTTTGGCTCAGAGTGGGCTTGGGCACGTTTGCTGATCAGAGAGAAGAAAGAGAAAGGTACCATTTCAATTATTTTATATAACTCGCTGTCTTCAGGAGTGGGTGATGGAACATAATAAAACTTACGATAAACTGTCAGCTTGAGTGTGTTGCTCTCTGGAGTGGTAACGCCTTTTGTTTTGTGAAGGCCTTTACAGGAATAGCTTCCAGACGATGTTTGTGCGTCTGCAGTAACTGTAAGAACTGATCCCTCAGCAGACAAAGACACACTTGGATCTGAAGCTTGTATGTCCTGTCCACTTCTGGACCAGGTGAAGCTCCAGTCAGAGCTGCCAGCGACGCTACAATTGAGCACCACTTTCTCAGAAGGGAACACATCCAACCAGGCTGATTGTTGCTGCAGCGATGGTACGGGAGGCACTGGAAGATTATTAAAAAATATTGTTGATTAGATTAACATGATTTAAAAAAAAACATTATACTCACACACAGGTGCATCAGAGAAGACCGAGGGTCGATAAAATCAGAACAAAAAACTCCTGCACACATCTTATCTTGCATTCAGGAAAACTGTAAGAACGTGTAGACATACAGAAGTGTCTGCTGTCATGCCACCTGACTACGAAGCAGCTTCATTTACCCAGACTGTCAGGCTCTCCGCTCTTTAAAGCAACATTAATTAATGTTTTACATTTTATAACAGCATCAAAATCATTTTGATGGTACAGTGTCTTGTATTAGGGTGAATGGTGTCTCCGTCTCAGCCACTCCACCCTCTATCACTTGTTTCTGCATTATGTAACTTCAGTGAGCGGGTAAGATCACAGCGTTACATACATGTTTACTTCAAGATGCAAGTTTGAGTTGTCTTTGTAGTTTGTGCCTACATTACATCTGACAAATTGCTAGAGACTTGGAATATGTTATTTATGACAGTGGTGTTGCACTCAGAAACTGTGGGGGGCGCCAAATCCCACAAAATGACTGTTTCTACATCTTTTTGCTTTAAAATAGTTTGTGTCTCAAACTTCAGTTTTGTTTTGCAACTGTGGTGTTGTAAAATAAAAATAAATTAATCTTGTACCTCATAGCTAGAGGACAGTATGCAGGAGTTTTTGTTCTTAAAAGCATGATGCTGAAATAGCCATGCACATTTAGGGCAAATGGCATTAGCAGCCTTTTGAAGTTCTTCTCGTCTTGATATTTAAGATAAGATAAGAAATAGAAATATTTTTTTCTGAAATAGAAAAAAGTCGTATTGGCAATGACACTGAAAGCTCCGTTGGCAGTGTGTTTCCTTATTAACAAAAGTGCAGTTAATAACGAAACACATGAGGCTCCAAAATTGAAATAAATCAGCCATCAACGGTTAAAATGATTTCAGGACATTTACAAAGATTTTCAGAGAGAAAATCCACTTGGAAATAGAAATAACATTTGCATAATATATTTGTAATTCAACAACAGTTCAATCAATTCATTCTGCTAATTTCAACCGGCTTCCTCGAAAAGGTGTGAGAGACACATTGCGGACAATTATATCATCTACACAAACCAATACACACAGTAAAAATATACCAGAATGTGAGAACTTTCCGACTACGCCCATGATGAGTTCACAGGTGACATTTGCTGATTCACAGTGTGCAGGCCTGACTGACATTTTGTATTCCTCTGCTTTCCAATGCGTATGTGTCTGTGAGATTTTACCGTCCAAAACCAATGCAAAAAGTACATCATGATTAAGGGTCTATATTCTCATTATTGCCTGAAAATGTGTCACACTGACTTCATTACAGGAAGTAACACCTCTCCACATTAAATCTACAGGATTTACAAATAAAAGCCTTTAAAGATTTACTGAAGATGCATGAGGTTAAAATCTAAATCTCACCATAGGCAGTTGTAATTGGTGGTGTAGTCGGAGTAACGTCTCTGAACACGTTGGTCACTGTTGGATGAGAGGAGAGTTCAGAACAGAATAGCCAGACTTTGTGCCAGAATCTGCAGATGGTTTATCTTTTTACAGTTTTTAGCAGTAATTCATAATGAATGTGACAGACAACATTAATTTAAAAGAAAATAAAGCTTGTTTTTGAGCAAAAATAAGCAAACATAATAGATCAAAGGATATTTTTTACATTTAGTCACACTGCAACACACACTTTGATCTGAACGCTAACTGGAATTGACACACGACCGTCCCACACACGTACAAGGCGGTGGAGATGTGTTAGTGGCCTACGTGTTTTACAAGCAGCAACTATACTTTTTTTTAAATCTGCGGAAAATCTACTGAGTAGTCTTTGGAAACTGCTGCAATTTTTTCGAGAAAAAATGCCAAATGTGCACCAGCTTCAGCTTCTCAGATGTGAAGAATTGTTGCTTTTCGTTGTCATATATGAGAGTAAAATTACTATCTTTTGGTTTGGACTGTTGGTCTTATAAAACAAGCTCTTTGAAGATGTTTCCTTGAGTTGTGGAAATTATAACGACAAAACAATCAATCAAATATCATTAGTTGCAGCCCTGACTGAACTGCTGATGTTCTGTACGAAACCATAAAACAGGTGAATTAAAAACCCAGTCAAATTAAACATCATATAAATTCAATAGAGCTGACATAGGGATTGAAATATCCAATGTTACATGATGCAAAAGAGTGACACGATAACAGGAACACCTATCAGTGACATAATACATTTCTTAGGGGTAACGCACATTGCTGGATTATGTAATATAGTTTCATCAGGTGTTATTTTATCTACCACAGGAAGAGGGACATTGCAGTCTAGAAAACCTAACCATGTAAAAACATGAAGTTGGAACCACAGAAAACTGAAATATCAACTCACAATATCAGGCGTCTAATTGCAGGAACTGCCAGACTCATGACACAAAGTACTTCATGTTCCTCATGTTAACTTACCTCACGATCTACTTCCTAAACATTGTTATTGTCGACTGAGTACAGGCGATCAGAAAATGTAATACCATTCAATGTAGTTTACAATCACTGAGGTTAACTTGAAATCTGGAATATTTATTTATATATTTATCATGTAATTCTTCTTGTTTTTGACAATTAGTCCAACTGCTTCAAACTGTAGTTTTGAATTCAATGCAATGTGCCAAAAATACATTGTGAGGTTTTGTTAGTCAAACATGTTTCTTACCATCCTCGGGGTCATCACCACCCTGAGCTGCACAAACAGCAGTGAGATCTGTGAAATAAAAAATAAGACGAATATTTAGTGGCAAACATATTTGAATGTAAATGAAAATATCTATATATAAAATAAATGCCTCAAAACTTACATATGACACTGAAGACCTTGATAAGCTGCATTTTCCATTGAGTTGCACATGTAGAGGCTGCACTCCTGAGTGAGTCATAGATCTACTGTGAAGTTCAGTAAAGGAAACCGACTGCTGAATTAATGGGCGTTGGTGACATACTCATTTCTACACGAACCTGAGGCGACAGCTTTCCTGTTTCTCTGACATCTGCTTTTTTTTTCTTCGTATAAGCAACAGGAAACATGTTGGTCAACCACACTCAGATGTTTGTGCTCTCAACAATTTGAATTGCTGATTTGTGCTTTAAAGTCAAAATTAAGAAGGAAGAGGAATTGAAACAACATGCAAAAATGTGTATGTGTTGACAAGACCAAACAAATATGTCTACTTAGAGAAACAGGTTGAGTATGTTTAAAAAACTTTGGACTCAAATACCTCTATTGTGCTATTTGTTAAGAAAAAACTCATTTTTATCTGTGAAAATAAACGTATTCTTCTTATTTTCACAAGTGACAGACATCTTTAGCAGAAGTAAAACCAGCAGTCTTTATAAAACTACATGTTGGCATCTTAACATGGTGCAGTTTCACAGTCTTTTTTAAGCCTGTGGGTGTGACGTGATTTAGAGGACATGAGCTTTTTTTTTTCACACACTGAAAGTTTCTCTAGAATCGCAAATGGAAAAAACTTAATTCCAATTGAAATACACACATCTGATAATAATCAGAATAATCAAAATGTTTATACACACTTCATCTCACTTGGAGGATTACTAAAAAAATAATACTGAAGTGAACTTCTCTGTGGTAAAGCATGACTTCCTCTATGGCTGAGATGTCGTGTGTCAGGATGTGACGTTTCTGTTCTTCAGTCAGTATTTTGTCTCACCATAAGATGTCAGTGTAACACAGAAAATCATCTCTAATCACACCTCTGACCCTGAGCACCCTGCAATCTGTATCTCTAACATGTCACAAATCACTTGTATTTTGTTTGTTTAAGTTTTGATTTTGATAAAGTCCTTTTGGGAGGAGGGGGATTTTGACTCAAAGATTATGTTTACATGTCTTATGCCTATCCTAGTTTTTAACATATTGCAATTCCCTTGGATTTCGTTGATTTTTTTTTGTAAATAAATCAAATAAAAAACCAATATGTGAAAAATTTGGTCCACCATAACCTGCATGACATCCCATGTCAGCAAACACCTGCAGCTTCATTTATAAAACTGACTGCAGATCAATTTTGTATGTAAATTTGTATTACTTGAGCAGAAAACCACGTACAAATAGTTATCTATAAAACCTTACATTGACGTCGAAATGATCGAATTTCTAAGCAAAGGCTTGACTTGACTTGTGTTTTTCCTGCTGGTTATGTAGAGGTATTACAGTTGCCTGTGGTAGCATGAGCTTTATGAACAATGTGACAGGAATTATCGATTAAAGGTGTGAAGAATTAGCAGACCTACAGTCATTGTTTTCTACACACCACATCAATTAATCTTTTTATAATAAATTCTTAAACTTTAACCTCCTCCCCCCTTTTTGGTGCATTTGTTTTTGATTGTTTTTAATCCTCTGTCAATTAGTGATATATATTTTTTCTTATCACTCGTTTGTAAAACACAAAAATGTTGTGAGGTATGAGGAACAATTGCCAGACACAAAGTGTTTTGTGAAAAACAGGATGTCCTGTTAAAGAGTATGTCAAAGTAGAAGGAAGTAACCATGTCTATTCCTGACTAAACCCTCACTTAGTCAGGAAATACTTAATACCGATTCATTAATCATTCTGTTCAATCATTAAGTCCTTCCTGATTTACCTCACTGTTAACTGTGTTTTTTAGCTTCTGTTAGACATCAGCTAACATTAGCATTAAACCACATCTTAGCTAACATTACTGTTTAAGTGTTACATGATACAATAGGAAAGGTGTAAATTAATATTTTAATATAAACACGCATCTTGGACACAAGTAAGTGAAACACCCTGGCTGTGATCAAACGGTAATGTAAGCTAGGATGTGGATGAATGCTAACGTTAGCTAATTTGTTATCAAATAGCCTATGTTGTTTTACCATGAAATATGGCCAAGTTCCCTCCAGGTTTTCACTATTCGTCATCTTTTCAGTTTATATGTCATTCATATGATTTTAAACCTCGAACAGAGCAGCATAACATTTTCCCAGTTCAAGATTCCCACCCTGAGCGGGAAGTCAGAGGAAAATGGCCGCCATATGAATGTGGTCCATTGGGGTTTCAGCAGAAATCTTCGAGATGGATATATCAAAACCACATCAGCTGAATCCAAAACCATCTGCATGTTTAGATACCGCGTTTTTTATTTTTATTTGGACAAACTTTCCTTTTAATCACAAGTTTTTTTCCAGCCTCAAACTATCTGTAGCATTTATTTTAAGCATGATACAGTCTCCCACAATTTGTGTAGAAATACACATAATACATAGTAAAATACATTTTATTACACATCCATACAGTCATTGCAATAGCGTGTCCAAGGACTCACTGTTTTATTAGGTAGTACATAATGTATATATACTGTAACAAACAGCACATGGACACAGGCAGAAAAACACAGGGTATATTTAGCCTTACATACATGTCACCAGCTAAAATAACATACAACACTTGGCAAACTGGGATGGGTTGGGTGGCATGGGTCTTCCCTGCATACTGGGAGGAGTGGGTGAGTCTGCGATGTGTGGGTGGGGGGAGTATGTTGGTATGTTGTTCTGTCCTCTTTTTCATTATGTACACACTGCTGCACAGCCAGCCACGACCTTTTCTTACACCTCCTCAAACACTCTAAACAAGATAAGAGACATACAGAGAGCGTTAGAGGAATTTATTATACAGTAGATACACAGTCATACACATGTAGACACAAACAGATAAACGTAAACTCACCATAAAACATAAGACCTGGACTTCTGCTGGTCCTTTAAATGCACTGGTGGAAAGATAATTAAAGCAAGAAGAGGGTTAAATGGGGTCATGAGATGGTAATAATCACCTCAGCCAGGACTGTTCTTGGAAAAAGTGTGTGTGGATTCGTCCAGATTGAATGTGTGTCAGATCCTCGGCGTATTTTCCATCGAGGATTATTTGGCTCAGTTTTTGCCCTCTTAGCCCATTCTCCCTTCTTCTCACAGCGCTCGCCTTGGCCTGTTGACTCATGGTAATGTGAAGAGTTTGGCTGTGTGTCAGATCATCTGGAGTAATTTTTAGAAGCTGTGGAGTGCCGCGCTGACATCACCTCTACCCCCACCCCACCCAAAGGCGCTCCCTGCCTAATCCCTAGTTTTCCCCCCTTGAGGGGCCCTCCCATGTATGGCTGTGCCTTGCGGGACCGCATCCTGATACCCAGCACAGACTCACAAGCATGATCACGTCATGTATAGGTCGAACTTTACACTTGGCGAGAAAAACGCGCCTTTAGTAATCTGATCACAAGTGGACAGCTGTAAATACAGGTGTGAATGCATCCAAACACATCGAGGATGCATTAAGACCTGATCACTCGAGCCACAGTGGGGGGTGGTCAGGCAGGCATGCGACACCATTTGCAGTATAGTGTGAACACACGTGTCCCTGACCGCACTGAAGGTTACCTTTGTAGTGAGCATGTAGCACAACAACTGCATCCCGTTTATGTGCTAATGTCAAACAAGGAAGACAAGGAAACTGAGGCCCCACACTCAAGCTTAAGTACCAAAATGGCACCGAAATCTCCTTTTAAGTATAAACCTGAGGGCAGAGTGTAAAATGTTTCCTGTTTAGCAGTGACCATTTTGCTCCGGGTGTAAACTATAATTGATGTCAACTTGATATAAACGCAGTGCAGTAGTAGTGTGAGTCTACACACTTCAAAGTTTTAGTCTGGTGATCGTCTGTATTTTTTCTTATTGTCCACAAATCCCATGAAAAGACTGATACCAACGATGAATTAATTGAATGATGATTAATTGAATGACGATTCATTGATTATCAAAATATTTGGCAATTTATTTCCTTTTGATTGATTAAGCGATTAAAAGCCTCACCTTGCTATTAACTACTACTTCAATACTTCACCGTTTGTTGGCTAAAAATGTACAGTGCCTAGCTGTTGTAGGTAATTAACTGTTTTTATATAAATGTGGAAGTACATATCGCTGACACGTCTTTAAAGATTTATAGCTTCAGTAGCAATAAACGGGAATTTATGAGAATCCATACATTTCAGCCCCCTGGTCCTTCTAAAAAGGTAGTTAAATCAGGCCAACCCTGATTCTTTAAAAGTATGATTATTCCTCACTTTATTGCAATTTAATGTCCATGGAAAAAGCAATGGGGATCTCCCCTTTTCAAGTTCGGGATTTAAAAAATAATCCACTTATTCTTGATGGAGAAACCTGATCACTTGCTGTTCACCCACTTTATAATATCTGCATATAAATATGGTGATGGCAGGGTAGAAAAGTAAATTATGACCAAATTGCATGCACAATGTAGTCATAGACTAATCACACTACAAGCAGCACATATAAATGAGCCATTTAACTAATTGCCTTCACTTAATCAATGAGCATCTTAATGTAGTTTAGCTGAAACAGATTCTAGTCCTGTACATGCCAAAGAGGAGTAAGCTGACAGGGGAAAAGAAGAGATGAGATATTTGAGGATGCCATCTAAAAAATGCTAAATAACATAATTGCTCCCTTGCTCACATGTTCTGAATGTACAGCCTGCATGGATAGTGCTAGTGTTTCACAGTACCATAAAAAGAACCAATGCAATGACCTTTACAGTAAGATAAAACCCATATCATTCGGTCTTTACAACCTTCTATGATCCTGTGCATCCCCTTGCCGACATGTTCAGCCATCTGTTAAAGCTTTCTCTGCTGCTCAAATGTCTTTTTTCCAAGCTTTTCCCTTTGTCCCTTCTTTTTTGTCTTTTTCCATCTTGCCGCCCTCTCAACACTTCACGCTTCTCCTACCAGCCATTGAAATGACACTGTGATGTGCGCAAAGCCTCCTGACACTCCTTGAAAGGCTACATCACTCAAGCATTTGAAAAGCTTTAATGGAAGTGCCTATACCAAAACCTGAATGTGGCTGCCTAATAGTAAGGGTATAAATAGAGATGTTAAAGCTGTAAAAACATGAAATTTGGTATTTCCACTTCACTGACATTAATCTTTGCCACATTACCACATCCAAAAGCAGGGCCTGCAGCGTACAAGATGTACAGAGGAGGAGGGAGCAGAAGCGGGGTTGACAAGAGGGGAGGACAAATAAGTTGTTATTGGTTTCAATTTGATGCTCTGGGTTTAAGAACACTGTAATTCATGGCTGGTCAGCAGGCATGGGAGCATTATCAGTCTCTATAACCCAATCTGAAGATAACTGTCGTTTAGGTGGGACACAGTAACGACAGGGTTCCCACACCTTCTTAAACATCACATTTAAAGACTTTTTAAGACTTTCCAGGCCCAATTCCCTCACATTTAAGGGCCCAACATGGCATATGATGAGACACAGATCAGAGGTGATTACTGTGAATTGTTATAATGAGAACTAGCAGGCTTTCTACTGTATTATTGTTATCAAAAATATATACATTTCAAATTTATTTCAAGTCATCATGTCTGTTCGACCAAAAAAAAAAAACCCCCTTCCATTTTCACTCCTTTAAAGGGGCTCTGTGTAACCTTTGTGTTGTGCTGTTGCTCTGTAAGCGGAGCGGAGAGAGGCATGCATACAGTCACATCCCTTTGGACTGATGTGGAAAATCCACAGCATTAAACAACTTAACAAATTGTCCACAGGCTTGCATAGGCAATTGAGAGAGACGGGGAAGGTCTCATCTTTCAAATCACCTTACAATCTGCCCACATACTGTATGGCCAATCAAAAAGTGGTTAATGCATGTAAATTGTTAGATAGAGCCCCTTTAAGGGTCACTGTAACTGATAATAATAACGATTATTCTGTAATACCATATAAACGTTAAACCGTGATGGTCTGAGATGATTATCGTGCCTTGAAAATCTCATACCGCTGCAACCCCAAAGAGAGAGGCTTGAATGTGTGAACACTTCTTGATTGTGCTGTGCTACAGTGATAGCAGAAAGCTGCAGGTGACATGCAGACAGCTGAATGTGGACTAATACGAAAATATCAAAATACTAAATATCAAGAGAACAACCAGAACATTTTAACAACCAATGTCTATCTATGTCTATTTTCAAACTTTTAACTTTTTCCTTTAACTCACAAGCTTTCACGGATTTGGGTACCCAGAAAGTGCAATGCTAGTGTGAGCGATGGTAGTATCATGTAATGAGAGGAAAATATATTGATGAAATGTGTGCCTACAAGTGACACGTTTGGTTTCTTCATACTTGCACAGGAATGAATATGTTGGTCTGTTTCTTACCTGTGGAGGTTTGGTTGTTGGTTTACTTGCCCTTCTCCTTGTTCCCCTCTGGAACAATAATTTCTGTTTGGAGAGGAATATACAGTATTTCAAATGAATATTGGTAAAAAAATTGTAGTCATGGAAACTAGAATCATCAAATTGGACCAATAACAGGTTAAAATAAATGTCCAACCTTTCAAAGGAAAGGTTTGACATTTTGGGAGATACACTCAGAATTTCATGAGAAGGTCAATGCAACTTTGATGTCTTATATCAACTTACGGTCAGCAGTGGTTAGCTTAGCATAAAGACTGGAAACAGCACCTCTAGCTCAATAATTACCAGGCTATATCTTGTTTAACACATAAACTCTAAGAAGTATCAAAACTGGCCACAATGTTGGTCATTACATTTTGGTTTTTGTACAGATTAAACAACTAAGATACCATTTGTCAATCAGTGATTTTTAGATGTGCTGGTAGGCAGATTAATTTTCTTAACTTTTGAGTTTCCAGTCTTTATGCTAAGCTAAGCTGCATTTTAGTGAACAGACATGAGCATTGATCTTCTCATCCAACTCTCGGCAAGAAAGCATATTTCCTAAAATGATGAAAAATTCCCTATAAAGTGATTTTGTAACTTCAATAGATTTGGGCTGCATTGGCTGAAAACGTTATCCTTCGTTTGTCTGTGGATACGTACGTTTGACCTCCAGCTTGCAGGAGACGGTGGCCTCTCCTTGGGCGTTCTTGGCTCTACAGGTGTACACGCCGCCATCAAAGCTGCAGGGCTTACGGATCTCCAGGGAGCAAATGCCCTGATTAGAGATCTGACGAAACTTGGGGTCGTCGCCGATGACCATCTGATTTTTCAACCACTCGATCTTAGGCTGAGAGGAGGAGATGAAAAATATTAATAAACTCATTTATCTATCAACAGCATACCTCAAAGATACCTTCACTGTGTTGTTATAGTGTCCAGTGCCACAACCTTAATCTCAATCTCTGAGCTCATGCTGATGTCAACTGTGATGATTTCTATAACAACAGCAGTGATCAAGGGTCTTTCAGTACTTCCTGTACCACATTAGCAATCCAAAATAATCAATACGCTTCCTCCCTTTCCTGAAGTAGAACACACTGCTAGAGATTCCAGTTTTACATCTTCATCACAATGACCCTGTCAATCAGTTTTTGTGTTTTTGGACAAACTGAACATTTGAGTAGAAAACGATTTCAGTCTGTTGACAGCTCATCTTTCAGTGTGTTCAGACAGTCTGTACTGAGTGTGACAGTTGGGTAACTCAAGTACCTAAGGTATGTGCTGCTCTAGGTTTTAGTGACACTCTCCGTGCATGGATTTTCTCATAGTTCAACTTCGTGCAAGGTGACTCTGGTTATTGGGTTTCACCTCAGCTGATGCCTTTTAGAACGGTTTGTTTCGAGCCTTCCTCACTGATGTGTGAAACAGATTTAGTCATGCGTTGCTGCTTACGACAAGTTTTCAAAATAGACCTGACGTGTGAGTTTAAGAAGGCAAAGGCCAAATATTTTGTGAGTATGTAGATCATTTTCTGATGAGGTGAATGCATTTTATGAGGTCAATGAGGTGGCTCTGATATTGCAGAATTATTTTTGCAGTTTGACATTTTAAAGTACAAGGATGTAGAAGGGTGGGGCCTAACATGTAGAGGGAATTGATTTGAAAGTTTAACTTTTTTGGTCGAGCTTAGTTTAAGTTAAACTGGCGATAGACATGTTTTTTGCTTTAACGTTTCATTATGAAGTTAATGTTGCACAATGTAATGTCTATAGAATAATGGCACAATCTGCTTTTAGATTGGCTCCTATAAACGCTTTCCTTATGCGTTGTCTGCCACTGGGCACAAATGCAATCCGGGGGGGAATGAGGGACACATTTTATCCGAGGCAGCAGAGAGACGCTGCTGCAGATGTTAACAATGTTGTTGCAAGGGTCTCACAAAAAACTTGGTATTTCACCTGGATGGGCAGAGTTTCGCAGGACGTAGCATTGCACATTTACTTAAGCTCTGTGACCGTCTCAGCCAGTGCTCTGGATGCACATTGTTTTTCAATAATTTAGTATTTGACCTCACATCTATTTGCATGGAAAGTGATAATCCACTTGTAAGACTGTTTGGATGGTTTTATGAGACGTTTTCTGTCAAACAACCTTTTGGAAAGGTAGGCCTTTAGGTGATAGTACATAGTATAAAGATGCTCAATTGTGGTCAAAAAAAGTCAGTCCTGCTGGATAAATGGATCATGCTCATGACCCGTCATACGGGGGACCAGAGTTTGTGTCCTGTTTATAATCAGAGTTTTGTTTTATGGATCTTTTCCATTAGGTTTAGTGAATTTATTGTTTTTTAAGTAATTAAAAGAATATTACCCGTTTTCAGATGCTGATGCTGATTTCACACTGATGTATTACAATATGTTTTATTAACTTATGTTTTCATTTCTACTCTTTCTAGTTTCAACTGAACTACAGCTGGATCAGATACAGAAAAAGGCCTTTAGTGCAGGCTACCTACTAACTCTGGCTCGCTCATGAATCTTTATTCTGTCCAACGTAAAAAAAAAAGAAAAAAAAATGCTGTGTTTGTGTGATCACACACCAGCTGTTTGATTTTAGGGAGGTTTATATGGGTGTGAATAAAGAGACCAAAATATTATGAAACACAAGTGTGCTGAGCCGCCACTCCGATCTGAGCAGGTGGGCCGTTGTCAGCACGAGACACACTCATTCCTGGCACCAAGCTTGCAGTACGCTGCTGAAATCACCACACCCTCTACCACGCCTTTCCTCCCGCTGGGGCACATGGTGAGTCACCAACATACCAAGCTGGCATAGTTGAGAAGGTTACTTCTACTACTACTACTTCTGTTCCCTGCGCCAGTACAGCAATAGAGCCCTAGAGTCATATTTAACTGACAGAGATCAAGACAATGTAAATCCATCCACTCATCTCCGTCATTTTATCTTCCTTTCTCTCTATCCTGTCCTACCATCATTTCTTTCTTTGGGCATTCGTGTGTGTGCATGTCAGTCACACTGATAACAGTCTCGACGGGTGGCAAAAATAGTACCTTCTGAGATACAGCAACATCACTTAGCCATGACAGGACAACAGGCTATACTTGCCATGACTGTCTCTTCTTTGTCTTCCCTGCTTATCTTTCCTCTCCCCCTCTTAGCTCCCCATGTAGTTTCTGCCTCTTAATACAACAGCTCTGTATCAGACAGCAGGACAACTTATCACACTACATGCCATTCTGCTGGACCTCCTCAGCAGCTCTCAATGGGCTCCTGACTTTGAGCCAGAGAAGAGAAAGTGGCTCAATAAACACATGCTATAACACACTTACAACCTAATAGTGACATTGAGGGTTTCCCTGTGACAGCAGGTTCATAATTATGGGGTCAAACATGGGTTAAGTAAAGGATCAGAGTATGTGGGCCTCCTGTGTGAAGGAGGTATTCCATTCCCCTCTTTCCTTGGTTCCCAACAGATAATCAGCGGATACGTTTCCCCCCAGCTGCTACGATTGCTTGCTCTGATTGCAGAACTCAAGACTACTGGTCCACAGGGACAGGTTCGCAAGACTAATTTAGACACAGTCTGTCCACGTTTATAGAGCCTAATTTCAAGGCGTACATCAGCAACTGGATCCTTATTCTCCAACACAGGCATCCACTCGGACCTCTGTGATGAGCCAGGGCTTCACTGCATCTAAGCCATAAACATAGTCAACTCGCCGCTCTGGGATGCCACATTAAAAAAAAAATCACACCAAGGTTTCTGGAGCGTCTCAGCTGTCCCTGAAACATTAATATCTACTGGTATCAGTCCTTTTTTTGGCTCACGTTGTCAGATTCATGCTTTTCAGGGACGATCAGGCATGCTGAGTGCAGTCTGAGCTAGGGGTGTCAATTTTGACACCCATTTAATGGTTAGTAGTCAGTTATTTTTTTCAGAAAAAATGCAAAATGATGTAAAATTCAAGAAGCACAGAGTCTCAGGGGATATGTACATCAGAGTTAGCTGCCACAGTGTGTTTGGCATTATCATGGAAAGTCAGCTTCTCAGTGAGGTTGTCTGCAGCACACTCTCTCAGTCACCACTGTTGAAGTGACAGGTAAGCTAGTCCTGATGTAGCTTTCATTTGTGAGAGCTACCCAGGAGTCGGTAGTCAGAGCTAGCTTGTCTGCCCTTGGCTACCTTGACTTTTAGCTCATCCTTCTTCTCCTCACAGTGTTTTTCATGCATTATGTCACAATAGCTCTCGATGTCATAATGTACTCAGGCTCAAGCTAACATGCTAGCTCTTTGAATCCCTCGCCTTTGACCACACTGACCATGATCTCAATGATTTGGCCTCAGAACATCTAGATTACACTTTCTCCCGATGGCCAGAATTGGTTCTTAATGTAGTACCGCAAGAGTAAGAGTAAGTAAGTAAAGAAGAATGGCATCACACAATTTACATTTTATTTTATTCTCTTTCTGGAGGAAGTGTTCCCTGACTGAACTTTGTTTAGCACACTTTTTTATTATCTTAGACTGCTGGCTAAAGAAGCCATAAACAGAGTTTGTGTCTGTGTATGCATTAACCGATGGACCAACATATGTAACTGCACAAAAATATTCTTCGTGGTAAACCATTAACATCCTCAGTCTGAGCCTACATCAGTTCCTATCACAGATAGCCCAGTTTTATGTGGCCCAGATCTTGCCCACACCAGACATGTTCATCTAGTCCAGCTGGGCCACAGTTCATTTCTATTCTGGAGGGCTGGATCTGGACCCAAATTCTGGGTTATACAGTTCCCTCTTGTCTGACACGTGGCCATGGTGTGGCCTACTTGTGGCTCGGATCTGGCAAACAAGAGTGGACCGCCCAAGTGCCATCATTCCACACAGTGTATGGGCTGGATGAACATGTCTGGTACAATTTTGCTATCTGGGATTTGAATTGTCTCAACTAAACTGGCATGTGCAAACTGTCCAGCCACTGCTGTTCTTGGCGAGAGAAGTCAAGGACAGCTAGGACAAATGATCAACTGCGTTTCCAGCATGGCCTGCCACCTAAGCCGTCTGCGTCAGCCAGACAACTGTAAAGATATGTTTAACCAGAGCAGAGGCCGCCAAGAACAGCGAGAGACATACTGAAACTTCACATAGACATACCAGTGTAAGCCCTGCCCCAGTTCTACAGTGGATCTTTATAGCAGTGACATTAATATCTAATTTGAACCAGTATACTACAGACTCAAATTATTTATCCAGGCTCCCCAGTAGAATAATAAATGTTGTATCAGCAAAACAGAATTCAGCTTTATACAATAAGAAAAATAAATGTTTCCCCAGTGAGAATATGCAACAAACCATCTATCACAGATTAAAATTCCAGCAGCTGGCATTAGCTATCAGGCATCAAGACAAGAAGGAATGATAAGATATGTTATAGGAGTGTCTCTCTGACCTTAGGGCATCCACGAACAGAGCACAGCAGCTTGGTGGTGTATCCCACAGTGGCAGCCCGGTCACTGAGAGGGGTGGTGAACTTGGGTGCCTCACTGAAGTCGTGCTCCTGGTACTCAGGTGGCTTGTAGACAATACCTGTGAACACGTGGAACGAGGTTAAGATCACACCAGTGACTACATCTTGGTATTGTCCGTGAAATCACAATACCTGTTTGTGATTATAAAGGTATAGTAATTGTTACTGACAGCAAGGAAAAGTATTGACTGTGAAGCAGCTGCAGCCACGTGACACAGATGGATGTGAAGTTAAAACACAAGAGGCTGTAGGTTTAGCCGAAAAGTGGCCGGTAATGATAATTGCTAAACTAGTGTAATGAATAAGGAAGATCTTTCCTCTCTCATTTTCTTTCTTCGCTCCAATTCTGTCTATCACTTTGACGTTCCTTAGCTGTCAAAATCCCTTTGACATTGCCATATCTGACCAATTATCTGTCTACCTGCAGCTCTCACCTAATCAGTCCTCGGATGTTTCTTTTCAGGAGGTAGGATTTCTCAACCCACCACTTCCACATCACCACCCTGTCCCTCAGGATAAACTGAGAGGTTTCATCTTTCATCTGCTGGATTCACTCCACCAACACCAGCATCTAGACTGAGGGGGCTTTCTATCTTAAGTGCCATCCAAACATAATGCCCAAAGTTAATCTTTGCACAGGCTGACAAGTCAGACACATGGACTGTGAGGCTTGCAGGGTCGGGTTATGCTTGATCATCAGAACTAGTTCGAATGATGTGATGTCCGACCACAACAAATATCAAATGTTAGTTGTTCCAACAAAGCCGACCTTCAAAGAGAAGCAGGAGATGCGATAGTCATTTAAATACAAGGATAACGGCGCACAAACCACCGGATTTAGCGCACTGACCTACAGAACCAAATGACATTCATTACAGGGACATGGACAGAAAGACACACACACCGCACACAAGCACAGGAAGAGCAGCACTTGCTCTGCCAGCTGTCTTAATGTTGTCAGAGCCTCCTGAAATGTATTGCAATAGTAGCTGAGCATGGGCCAAGAGAGCCGCCCACTTTTGTTTGAAGCTATGCCAAGACCATTTCCACTCCTCAAGTCTTTAAACACAGACACACTCTCACAGACTAACTGTAGCTCATTAAACTATAAGTACCCACTTGTACTGCAGCCCTGCCACTCAACTCTTTATTATTTCAACAAATGGACCCTAGAAGAATTAAGAATTTAGGAATGAATCAAGGAGGTCACCTGTCTTCTGGATGGTGGCCACCTTCTTGGTGACAGCACAGGACTCGCTCGTGCCCACTCGGTTCTGAGCAAACACTCTGAAGCTGTACGAGTTGCCCATGATGAGGTCAGAGACGGTGGCTGTTAGCCTGTGGTAGTTCTCCAGCACCGTGAACCAGTCCTGCAGGCGGAGACACAGCAGACAGTCAGTTTAGGAAAGATAGAAAACCATAGCATCTCATGTCGTCATTAGACTAGTTATTACCAGTGACATTCGTTAGCCTGACATCTTCAGGTGAGGCAGGTGTGATCTGCTTCTATCCAATCTGTTCTTCTGATCCTCTCTCTATGGTCTTTCACTTTCTCTTTGCACCTTGTACCCTGCTCCTTTTTTTTGATTCATCACTCCCACATTTCCTCTCTCTCTTTATGTCCATCCCCGCCATATGAGTTCATAATGACTATGATGCCTGTTATCGGCTAATTCTCTCTACTCATTACACCACCATGTACAAAAGAAAGACAGAGAGAGATGAAGTGCGACGCAATATGTATGTCCTCGCCTACAAATGTCCTGGAATGTATTATCGGTTCTGGTAGCTGTTTTGTTTATTAGTTTGAGTGCTCCCTGGCAGCAGTACCCTCTTACATATCTGCCACATCCCTTTAGGACCACTTTAAAAAGACCTACTAGCATTATGATTGTAATCGATGGAGGAAAGAGAGAATCTAATTTGATAAGACCATTTTATTTTTATTGTAATAAAGATAAAAGGGCTGATGTTTAAATACTGCATATAGCAAACTGCAAACACATAAACTGTGTTTAGTTCAAGTGTAATTGTTGCCAGTATTGTGTAACAGGTAAATCAGCTTGACAAAGTGACTCTTAACACAACTGATTAACAAGTACAGAATAAAAATCGCCAAAGCTGACGTGTCTCCTCAAAAAATGTCACTACTTGGTCAAGATGTACTGCTAAGTTTAGACCAATACATATACATTTCTGATGCAGGCAGAGTTTATTCAGAGTGAACAAGTTGAAAAGAGGCTCAGTTATCTTCTCCTTAGTAACACACCTTCGTTCGTATCACTTACACCAACAAAATTGAATTGTTTGAAGTGTGTGTAACTTCAAGCCGAGTGATGGAATAGGGGCGACAATTAGCGTGTCCACCTACGTATCATGTTTCCATCACTGCTGATTGGAGCTGGAGCCGATAAACAGCCATGACTACTTCAACTACTACTGCAATAGTCACTTAATGTTGGAATAATTGCGGATTGTACTGTCATGATTGTATTTCTTGTTGTTCTTGTGTTTCCTGTTTTATTTTGAAATTGTACCCTTGTGTGTCATGTTTCACTTTTTAGTTCCTCCCTCTCTGTGATTTTCCCTCCTTTCAGTGTGTTTCCGTTTCTTTCCCTCACCTGTCCTTTTCCCGCCGCACTCCACCTGTACCTGATCCCCTCGTTAGTGTGTCTGTATATAGTCTTTGTTCTCCCTCATGTCTTTGTCAGTTCGTTCCGTGTTCGTCCGTGCGTCCCTGTGATGCCACCCTGTGTTTCCCACCCGCGTCATCTCCGTGGTATGTTTCTGTTTTTGTTTTGTTTTTTCTGGATTCCTTGTTTTTTTTTGTGTTTCATTCAGCTTTGTTTAAATAAAGCTCGCCTTTTGTTCCCCAATCCTACCTCCCGTGTGTTGTCTGCATTTGGGTCCTCACCTTGTTTGCCAAATTACAACATGTACTTTCCCACTGAAGATAAAAGCCAGATATTATTGTGTATTAGTGGGTTTTTGGTCAAGTGTGAAAGAGGCTTAAGTATATGATAGGAATGCTAACATAGTTACAATAGGGAAAGTATGACAGGGTTGATTATGCACGATGGGAGAATGGGAGAAATCAGACACTGAATTATAAATCAAAACTACGCCACAGTTATCTGCAGCCGGATTCCCGTTAACTCCTTTTGATCCGGCTTATGTCAACAAATTCAAACGATCTGACAACGCGATTTGCTTGGTGTGTTTGAATGTGAACATCTGCCATACCCCAGTCTTCATGTCAGCCTTCTGGACGGTGTATCCAGTGATCTCTGTGTTGCCATTATCCTTAGGAACAATCCATTCCAGAGCAGCGTTGAAGCCCCAGGCGTCCACCAACTTCACACCAGCAGGAGGGCCTGGCAGCTCTGAGGAGACACATTTCTGCATTTATAAAGGATTAAAATCATAACCAGTGTGTTCCTCAAAGTATGAAAGGTGTCTGCTCTGAACCAAGTTAGATCAAAAGTGCCATTAAACAGTTTAACAGCCGCAGCTGACAGCAGGGTCAAACACTGTGGGGTCAAAGGGCATCATTGTTAGAGGTGTGATATATGTTGGCCAGTGCTTTGAATTTCTTTCAGAGCAAGTCTCACAACCAACGAGTCAGCTGCACGAACAGCTGAGCAGATTCATCACGGAGGTCTGAAATAAGTCAACGTTTACACGTCTGACGCACGCACATGTTCACGTATGTTTGTATGTAAACATACAGTCTGCGAGTGCGACTCACCCACGATTTGAAGGGTGATGGTGGCTTTGTCTTCAAAGCTGTCCACTTTAACAGCCATCTCGTAAACACCGGAGTCCTCCCTCTGAGCAGTGCGGATAAATATGATGCTGTCCTTGTCACTGTTTCTGATGTTGACCCTCTTTGTATCCAATGGCTGGCCATCCTTAAGCCAGGACACCACAGGTTTGGGCTTTCCCTGACGAGTTACAAGGTAAAGTATCATGTCTGCCATCTGGATATGGTATTCATGGATTATGCAGATGGTGTGTGTAGGTGCTGGCTTACAAGAAAGGGGATAACCAGGTTGACCTGCTCTCCAACCTGCTTGACAAAGCGGGATCTGAGGGCACGGGGCATGCGGATCTTCGGACGATCTGAAAAGACAAGTCAGGCTTGTTTATTTCTTGCCCCATCTATCATCTGTTTTTTTCTATCTTGATTGCTAACTGATCTGTTGGTAAATTTGATATGAGTGACATCATCTGGACGACTACCTTAATAAATCATTCACTTGACAACAGTAGCTAGCATCACCATCTACCATCTGTACAAATTTGTGTCTCTGAAGTGGGGTCATGTACCCTTAAAATGGAAGGTCAACAAGACCTAAATAGAGCAGCCATTGCTAGGCAAAGCTGACGAGAAGATGGCTAAAGGAGCTAAAATTAGTTTCACTGTCCACCAATCCAATCACAAAAAAAACATATTTCGATAGTTTTGATTGTAAACTTGTTTATATAAATGCAGACTTTTCCCTAGTCTTTTATAAAATGTGAGTTTAAAGAATGATTCAGAGCTGCAATGACTAGTTGATTGATCAACAGAAAATTAATCTGCAGCCATTATAATAAAGTATTATATATTATTTTATATTATTAATACATTATTTACAGTTTTAGTCATTTTTCAAGCAAAAATTATTCAAAGCAAAATATTTACTTTTTAAAATGTGACAATTTGCTGCTTTTCTTTGCCATATAAATAATAGTTTAAGTATCTTTTAGTTTTGGACTCTTGATCAGACAAAAAAGCTAACTGATGACTGAAAAATTGTAAACAGCAACTTTTTCAATCATTTTGATCATTTAATAGACTAGACAATTAATCAAAATAATCTTTAGTTGCAGCCCTAGTTTGTTTGTAAGATTACACACTATTAGCACTGACACTTTTCAATTTGTTATACTGATATATTGATTCCAGTTTTATCAACAATACTTTCACGATACAATATTTGAAATAATAAATCTATGTCCCCGTCTTATTGATGATTATGAGAAGTCATGCACAGAAAAGGACATCACAAATCTAGCCACAGAGAATTCCTGTGTGTGAGAGGAAAAACACAGTATCTGGGTAGAGAGGGTCAAAAGAGTTAAACCCTGCATCCAGCAGCTCCTAAAATAGCTTAGACACTTGGATGAACCCCAACAAGTGTTCCCTCGTGTCATGCACAAAGAAAAAGCAGGAGGATGTCATCACTTTCAACTGATCCGACTGGTCAAACATCGCTTCTTGAAGCACTCAAGTACAACAGACTGGAAACTGTAGACAGCCAAATCAAGGGTATTAACTGCGTGAGTGCTCTTGCTGTGATAAAATAATATAGATTAAATTGCACTGTGGCTCGGACTTCGTGACTGGTTTCTTTCAGGCCGGGTGCTAAGTATCAGGAACAGCATCCCTTGCATGTTTCTGCATAAGCAGCAAATGTCTGAAGAGCTCTCAGGGCTTACAGGATACATGAAACAGCTAAGCTGTTGCTCTCCATCACCTCACTTCACCCCTCTCCTCCACTGAAATGTCCTCTTATCTCACTCCTGTCCATCTTTTGGTAGCTGTCGCACCTTCTCTTCTTCCCCCGTTTGCTCCTCATCTAACCTGGTTTCCTGCCCAGTGCGTCTCATCCTCCTCTCCCTAACATTTGTCACCACAGCACTGCTGCACAGGCTGGGATCCGGCTCCTGGTAGCATCATTCCCCATGAGGATCAGCTCTGCCTCCAGATTTGGCTTCAACAGTAATCCTTGCTAATCAGCACACTTCCCAGCAATGCCCAAAAGTGTTGCCGGCATCCAGCTGCCAACATGTCCTCCTGCAAACAATCTATAATCTGTCTTTGTCTCTGGATAAAGTGTCTTTGTGGGGGGCTTTCAGCATATGTAGGACAGCGGGTCTTTAGCAGATGCTTGTACATGTCGATGGGTGTCTGGTCAGAACAGCGTGACTGACACACAGCTCATTTTAACCCCAACAAGCCACCCAGGATCCATCAATTAGGCTCATGTTTCACTCTCCTCAGTTGACCAGCAGGTCTGGTTGCATAACTGCATTTCTCCACTAAAGTTTCCTGTTTGTTTGAACACCGACCAGGAAATAGCCTCAGAGCCAGTAAGCTGTCCTTCTGAAAGTGGATAACTAGGGCATGTCAGCTCAGGTCTACACTACCCATCAATGTGACACATTGTGTGTGAGGGCTGATGGAAATTCACGGCTCCAGAAACGACTTTAACGTCCATTTAGACAAACAGAGGAGGTGTAATGTGTCACTTTAGTACATGGATTTGTTTTTTGGGGCATTTTCGCCCCTACTGCAGACAGTAGTAGAGAGATGATAGGTGATGATGGTCTGTGTGTATTCTGAAGCTAGTTGTTGCACATCCTCAAGAGACAGTTCACCCTGAAAGTTAAAAATACATTTACTTGTAGTGCTATTTATTTATAAGATTGTTTTGGTGTTTCGGAGGTATCAGTTGTAGAGATGTCTTCTCTTTAATATAATAAACCTGCAGTAAATGGCATTCGCCTTATGGTGCTCAAACGCAAAAAAAATATATTTAAAAAACCCAACAATAATGTCTCTTTCCAGTAATCATGACCCAATTACTCAAGATGATCTCCAGATCTTGTTGTGAGCAGTTTCATGGAGGAACTATTTTCTAACAAACTACAAATGCCAACTGTATCACTGTGCAGGAGAAGCAATGCATCTCTTCATGCGAGCTAACTAAGCTGGCTAACATTACAGCTCAGCTGGGAAAGAAACCATTAACGTTTACATCGCATGCGGTCACAAGCTTGAACCTCTCATCCATGAGTAGATGTATGCTCCTTTCTGAGCGATGATCAGGGTTATGATTTCTGGAAAAAGACATTACTTTTGAGTTTTTTTGAATGCATTCTTCGGTGCACCTCAAGCTGAGTGTGATATTGTGCCATTAGGTTAAAGAGAAGGCAAAAGTCTCTATGGCCGAAATCTCCAAAACTCAGCAACTCACACCAAAACAAATTGATAGATAAATAGCAGAGCAGGTACCAGGAAAAATATGTATTTTTGGATTTTGGGGTGAACTGGCCCTTTATTGTTGGAACATTTCTTATCACATTAAAAGGCAATTTCAAAATGAATGGTTTGTTTTCTGAAATTAAAACGATTTTTGTTTTACAGAAACATGTTTGTAGTTATCAAAAAAATAACTGTTTTGGTGTCAGCACTGAAGCTCAGATGTAATGCTCTGCTGTACTTGAGTTACATGCTAATTTAAGTATGCCCAAAATTATGGTGCTAATAATATGCTAATGTTTAGCAGCTATAATGTTTATGACCTGATGAAAGTGCTAGATTACAATTGACTTTTAAATTAATCCTGAGGGGAACATGAATGTGGGCTAAACTTCATGGCCATCCATTCAATAGTTGCAGAGATATTTGGTGGACCGACAGAACAATACTAGCATGTTTAATGTCGCGAGCAATGAGTAAAAATTCAACTGCTAAAAAAATGTAAACGCTAAGTAATTGTCATATTATCAAGAGTTTATTTATTTTAGTGTTATTCAGTGATAACTGTGCCAGACAACAGGACAGCATGAGAGCCACTGTCATAAATTTCAGTGAGCAAGTGACAGTGACAAGGTTGAAGTCGGTGAAAAATATAGCCGTCAGATGGCTCATTAGTCAAACATTTTCCTTTGCCTCAGAGTCAGTCTTCCATTGAATCATCCTGAGGACTGATGCAGCAGTAGACTATATGGTGCAGCGATTCAATAGATCCTGAATAATATGAGAGGAAAGACTTCCTCCTTATCTTTGGTCAAGTTTTCTTTAATGCCCTAAATTTTTCTTACTATCTTTTATTGTTCATGTCTTTGAAGGACTCAATCTTTGATTTTTATAAGTGCTTCGTAAATAAACTTCAAACTTCAATCTTTATGTGTTATTCTTGTTAGCTTTGAATCTCTTTTACTACTTTTGGATGCTACCAGCAAGACACAAGATGTCCATAGACAGTTGTTTTCATTTAAGAAAATAAAAAATACAAGTAGAAAATTTGTGAGTGCTTTAACCGTCTTATTTTCTCATTTGTCAACCCTGCAGTAATGACCGAATGCTGTGTGTGTGTGTGTGTGTACAAGTGAAAGCAAGATTTACAGTTGATGAAAGGCCTTGTCAGCACCCGTGGGATTTATGTGCCTACATCTGTGCAGTCCATCCGAGGCCAAGGCAGTTAATACCACCTCTACATCGCCGGCTGCAACATGAGTATTTTAAGGATAGGTCATAAGTTACAATGATCAGAGCTCCCGATAAAGAGGTTGGATACAGACATTTTAAAAGCTGTCTTTACACCAGTGAAAACTCAAACGGCAATTGCAGCTCTTGTAGAGAAATATTGTTTGTATTTTGCAGGTACTTTTGAAGGAAAATCTAATTATATTTTTGGACATTTTGCTAATTTTTGGTCACAGTTACACTCATGTACAGTCCCACAGACCACTCAAGGCATTCCTTTTGCTTCTTCAGTTGTTTCTCCAGGTTGTTATAATCTCACACTGAAGAGCTGCAAAGGTTTTAGCTGTGTGGAATTCCCATTTAACCTGACAATTGTAAGTGGGCTGTTTGAGAAATGACATCGGCTGCTACTCACCAACAACCTCACGGATCGGCACCGGCTGAGCAAGTGCGCCCGGCTCACTGCGGCCACCAGGGTTTACAGCCACCACGCGCGCATGCAGCAAGTCACCGGCTGTCAGATTCTTGATGCAGTAGTGGTTAGCCAGGGTCAGCTCCTCGTTAGCTACAACCCAGTCTGATGCTGCAGGAATAAAAAGTATTAATGTCATGATAGCTTGCTTAGGCTGCAACTTAATTTTTTAAATACCCAAACTTTCTTGAATTTTTTCCATTTTAAAAAGGGTATTAATATTTTTAGTGGACACGTTAAGTGGTTTATCGCCTGTCGACACAAGTTTACAAACAACCTGCCCTTAAGGAGTAAACTTTGGCTGTCATGAGGTAATCTCAGAAGGTACACTGTCATCTGAGCAAACGAGCGAAGCTAAAAGTGGTGTCAGGAGATACAGTGACAGCCGGTGAAACGCTGCCTGCCGTATACGGCCTGGACCAAGCTATGAGTCTATCTGCCCTCTGACACTCTGGGGACAGGTGCAGCCTCCCACACACATACATACAGCGACTCACTTCCATCCTTGCAGTACTCGACGGTGTATCCGTTCAGGCCGGAGTCTCCGATGGTCTCTGGGGTCTTCCATTTGATGGTGAGGCTACATTCGTTCACATCCTCCACTGATACTTCCAGAGGAGCGCTGGTCGGGACTAAAGGAGGTCAAACAGTGCATATTAATCCAGTGTTGAAGCGGACAAGAGTGAGCTGAAAATACAAAACAAGTTGATCTAATACTCAATTACTCAGCTATTTGTTTCAGGTTTAATAATGAGGGATTTGCCTTCAAACATGTAAAAATTCTGCATATCCATTTCCCTAAAGGAGAACAACCATTAGTTGATTTGCAGAAAATTAATCTGCAACTATTTTGATAATCTAATAATGATTTTAGCTATTTTGAAAGCACAGATGCCAATATTTGCTTTCAGCTACTAAAAAGTGAGGAGTTTATGCCCTTTCTTTGTCATGCATGACTGATAAACTGAATAACTTTGGGGTTTAGAGGACACAAATTTGTCCCTGTCATAACATCTGTCATCAAAGCAATCTGACAGCAGGGTGTAAAGTTGGTGTTACCTGCAGGAGGTGGGGGCGTGGGGGCCTTTGGCGGCTCCTCTACTACGGCAGCTTCTGCTGGAGCAGCTAGCGTCAAACAAGCAGGAGGTTAATGTCGTTTTTAGAAACAAACAGCAGCAATGAGGAAAATGGTGAGGATAATCATCCAGAGCATCTTTTCTGTGTTGTGACATTTCAACCTGTCACTGTGGATTTTCACTGGAAAAGACATCAGGAGGTATAAAGTTTTGTTAAGAAGCCACTCGTCCTCACAGCTGTAGAAAAGCATGATGGATAGCACTTGTTGCGGTTGAGTAGTAATGTTGTTGTGTGATGGTTTATGTTTACCATCCGCAGGAGCGTCTGCAGCGGGAGCATCTGCAGCAGGAGCGTCTGCAGCGGGAGCGTCTGCAGCGGGAGCGTCTGCAGGGGGAGCAGCGGCACCGTCTTCAGCAGCGGGTGCAGCAGCTAGCGTTAAAATGCAATTAGGATAGCCAATTAGTGACATACATCATGACACTGAACATGCTGGGAATCAATCAGTTTCAAGCTGATTTGATTAAGATACACTCCACTGAAGCAAGCAGCAGGACAGAGCAGGGGGGACGAAGCTTTATGTATTCACAGTGACAAGAACGGATGATTTTATGACCCAAAAACTGACTCCTGAACACGTTTCAGAGACACTGAAGACATTTGTACACAGTCAAACACCAGTACCACAGAGAGAAACCTCACGGGTTGGTTAAAACTTACACATGATGAAGTTTACAGACAGAAAATAAACACAACAGATCATGAGCAAGAAACATACGCACCATGTGTAGTGCACAGTGGGACACAAACACACACATCATGCATTACAGCTTGTGTGTGTGGACCACCTGTGATGTGTGTGTTTACCCTCAGCTGGAGGCGTAGAATCAGCTCCTTCCCCTGCGGCTGTGGCATCAGCTGAAGTTAGGGGTTACATGTTGAGGTTAGCAGGCAAAAACAATACCAGTCACTCCATTATTCTCACCAATGATGTTTCTTCCAACCAAGGTCTGGAGTAAGTAAGACAAGATTTGACCAGTACCTGGTTGGTGACGTAGATATCAATGGTGGCGGTTTCAGCATCTTAACCGTTGTGTAAGTCCCATGCATTTTGTGCTGCTACTCATTCCACTACTTCTTAAAGGATATGAAAGTATTGTGAAGTTTCATAGTCCACAAAACATTTCCTGAGCTTCACAGCAAAACACTGTTGCACCATTCTTCTAAAAAGGAAAAAAAGATCAAATGGCTCCGTATGGCTCGTCAGGCGTAATCCGGGTTTCAAGAAGCCCAAAGATTTATTTGAAAGGACATTGTTTACACCCTTTATAAAGCTGAAATCTTCACTTTGGCTAAGGTTAAGGTTAAAGCGTCAGCGTGCATCCCATCTGAAGTGGGTGCACGAGGGTGTAAATAATGTCTTTTCAAATCAATTTGGGATCTTTGGGTTTCTAGAAATTTGGAATATGCCAAAAAGTTGTATATAGCCATTTTATTGTTTTTTTGTTTATGGACTATGAAACTTAATCTGCTTTTCCTTCAGCACGAGGCTGAGTATATAATGACAGAATCTTTATTTTTTGGGGTGAATTTATCCTTTAAATTAACTCTTTCTGCAGAATGCAGGGACTTCAACAATGGCCAATGTGATATAAACACGCTGAAAGGTTTTGTACTGAAATTAAAAATTCCAGTATCATAAAGGTAAAGGTAAATAAAAGGCAATTCACTCATGTAGCTGTTCCTAATCAGATTTTAGAAAAGTAGACTCAACCACTCCAGTCCATAACCTCACCATTACGCTAATCTTGCACTGGACTTTGAGATGCAAGACACAAGTCATAATATTAATGTCTGCACAGTTTTAGCTCCACCATTAATAACAGCTACATGTTGAGTAACGATTTCAACAAGCAGGTTTAGCTTTAAGAGTGATGGGGGTTACAGTTGCTGCAGCAGCCCATGTTTCAGGAGTTGATGACTGTCATCGGCAGGCAAAGGACTGGAGATTTGTTTTGTGAAAATGAGTCGACTTCTGTTTGTACAATGCAGTCACCTGTTTCATCAGTTTCCAGTAGAAATGAGTAGGGTGAGTTAGTATTGTAGCATCTCTAATTCATTCCTGAGTGTAAAGCGTAATCTTAGAGGCAGGACAACTCATTATATTACTACTGATCAGGTACATTCAAAGAAAGAAGAGGAAGATTAAACCTATTTTTTAACAAACTTTCATCTCTCAAAATGTACACCTGCACTGTGGCCAGTTTATTAGGTACACCTAGCTAAAAATAACACAGTCTAATACAACAGTCCTGCTATAAGTGCTACCTCATGAAGGTTACAAAGTCCAGTTGAAACTGTTTTTAGGCAGTGCACAGTGATGAAATGTAACTAAGTACATTTACTCAAGTAAAGTACAATTTTGATATATTTGTACTTTACTCGAGTATTTCCATTTTCTACTACTTTATACTTCTACCCCCACTACATTTTGGAGGCACTTATTGTACTTTTTTACTCCACTACATTTATTTGATGACTTCAGTTACTAGTTACTTTGCAGATTACATGCTTCACTTGAACAGTAGCACGTTTTAAATAAGCAAATAAATTGAATTTTTTTTCTAATAAACTGGCAACTATAATCTGTAGTCTCAATTTCTAGTCACTTATAAAAGCAGCAGTCAAACGTTGGACTGTAAAAATTAACTTTTACCGTCACTTAGCTAAGATTAGTAGAGTTAGCTTAGCATTCATCCTGATCTCCAGCGGTGTTTTCGCGGTTGTTGTGGTGCCTTCAGGTACCTGGAGCGCTTCCTTCAGCAGCTGGAGCTTCCTCAGCTGGGGCTGCGGGTGCTGCCTCAGCGGGGGCAGCCTCTGCGGGGGCAGCCTCGGCTGGAGCGGGTTCCGCAGGTGGAGCCTCCGCAGGTGGAGCCTCTGCGGGAGGAGCGGGTTCAGGCTCCGGGGCGGGCTCAGGTGCCTTCTCGGCAGCCTTCTTGGCCGGGGACTTCTTGATGGGGGCAGGTTTGCCTGGCATCTTGCTGACAGACGGCCAGTACTGTGGATGAAGCGGCCGGGAGGGGTCTTAGGTAATATATATAGTGTGAGGGTCGGTGGGCATGTTGACAACTCCACCCATTTCCTCACTTTAATACCCCCTCCCATTGATATAAGCCCCATCCCCACTCCTTCAGTCACATCTTCATCACTGCTAGGACCTGTGATGTAAGCACGAGGGAAAAATCCTATTTTAACCCCTATTGTTCACATATACAAGCAGTTAACCCTACATGTAATCAATGCCAAATAACATTTTGCCATGCCAACAAGCCCCACATACAAATAAAATGGCCATACAGCCCATTAAATGACCATATACAGTAATATTAGCGCCCCCTAGTGGATAATACAATGTAAACAGAGACAGGTAGTGATGTGAAGAATGGCATGACTTTATTGTGTCCATTGCTCAATGTTAGACATATGGAGTTTGATGTGGTTATAGAGACATGCCATACAACCATTATTCAGGCCCCCTTTTAAGCCAAGTGCTCCTTCCTGCCTGCTGGAGGAAGACAATAAAACCACAGAGGACGCCTTTTTTGTCTGCATACAGGGGCCATGCCTTCTCTTAGATCTCTACAAGTTTTTAGTGATTGTTGTCGCAGATGCACTGACTATTTACAGTGTTTACAATAGTAATGTCATGTACAAAAGAGAAAGAAACCTTTACAAATATTTGCATAAGAAAAAACAAAGGTCTGCTCTTAAAAACAACGTGAAAAGATGGAGACATCCAGTTATTAAAAAATCCCTCCCGTGGTAAGGTTAAGCGTGGTAGGTCCAATGAAACAAAACTTTGGGAAACACACCAGGGATACATTTGTTGGGATTACATCTCTGTTCTTTCACTGCTCTTAAAATGGTGTCACACAAGCAACCCGGTCACGATACACGCTCGTCTTAACTTACAGTTTATCAACAAGACTTCCAGGCAAAGATCAAAATTGATAACCCGCTCTTCACCCGGATCTGGGCATCGAGGTGACGACATTAAAGTGACATCAGAGTAGCTGAGAGGAAGTGATGACGTTTCCTCTAAATCGAGGCCTCCGAGTGGTAGATTAAAGCAGCTCACAGGCAGCTTTAGGCCAAATTGTGTTTCAGGCACAGATAGACTTAGGCATCATGTCTCTACTTTACACCAGCACCCTGTTTTTTGGAAAGTAGAGGGACATCTGGACAGAATGGCAGTTTGAGGTACTTCAGGGTCGAGGCGGGGGCACATGGCTGAGAGGTTTGAGAATATCTCCACAAACAGACAGTTTCCTCCTCTTACACATCTTTTTTCACACTCTCCTCCTTCATCACAAGAACAGTCAAGATGTGAGCAATAAATACTCTCTGTAATCTAGTACTCTAACATATATTATGTGCAAACAAATGAAGGAGAGGAACAGGAGGAAGCCACTTATAAATTAACCTTTCTCACACCCCAGCCCTTACTCTTACTCTTCAAGAAGGAAACTGATTTCTACAGGTATGTTATCAAAGTTATAAAGAGCAAATGCAATGAGGAAGGAAATCACTTTTTGTACAGATTCTTATCACTTGATGGCAGTTTGTTTTATGTCCCTCCCCCCCTCCGTGGGATGATGTACATGATGACAGAAGCGTATCGTTTCTACGCTGTCTGATAATGGCATGTTAGGTACACAGGTGGTAGTTGCTGTATACAGACGATCATTGAAGTTGACTCAGTATAAAATCCTACAAAATCAAGATTTTCAAAGCTGTATCCTCATCTATCACAAGAGAATTTTGTGTTTAAAACTGATATCTAGATACAGAATATATGCAAGCAGAGCCAGAAATGGTAGACCTATCGGTAGACTGGACAAATGAGCAGTTTTTGTTTTTTTGTTTTTCTTTGTGTTACAATACTGTATGTCAAGCCGGGTCGATATCTGTTTCTGTGGTGATGATGACACCTTTACAGACTGACCCTTAAAACCAATTTCTTCAATTCGCCCATGCATGTTACTCTTACAACTTCTGATATTTGATCCATGAGTGATAAAATGTGGCTGAAATGAAAAACATTCAAGGCCATTTTTATATTTCTACTGTAGAGTGTGTGTTATATTCTGTACTGAGCACCTTGGATAAGTCACCGGGGAGCACTGAGGCAGGGGGAAGAAGATGCTGCCATCTAGAGGAATTACTCATGAACTGCATGATTTGGCCAAACTCACAGTCACTGACACAGCCTCCTTAAATCCAATTACCACAAGTAGAAAATAAAGTGCATTTTTGGCTGTGGTCAAGTGATGATCCTACTTTTGAGGAAATCAGAGTTACTTTGTGAACTGAAGCATGCGCCATCAATGGAAACCAGCAAGTAAGCACCAAGAGTTGTGGTGAAAGTCGTGGCAGTAAAAAAGCAAAAAAGGAAGAGAAAAGAATGGGTCTTGATCAATAAGATTATAGGTAATTATTTGCATCATACTATTCCGGTTACCATGCACTTGCAGATTCAACCCATCTGGGACTATTTGAGGGCAGAGAAGAGATGAGTCTTTCCCTGACATGATCATCACAGCTTCCTATGAAAGCAGTTTAATTGTCTTTCTGATAGCAGGGCAGAGCAAACCCTTCGTCCATAATCACTCTCTCTCTCTGTAGATCCTTTACATTTAGCTTTGTAGCTGCTCACTGAGCACACAGTTAAGTTCTTTATTTAGTCTTTAAAGTCTCATCGGGACTGCACCAGCTGCGTCAGCCGTAATCAAGAGTCCATAGCTTGACTGACAGGCGCATGTTTTCCTCAGAGCGTAGCCTGCAGAGTGGGATCCAGACAGCCCTCCCGCTCTGGAGACTCGATGTAGTTGGCCGACTCCTGGAGCTTCAGCAGCATGGCCATCTGGGTAGCAGGAGGAGACAGAGAGGCAAGTTGAGTTTAACTGACATGACCTATTTTCATAAAATTACCAATTTTATATTTACTCCACATGTAGCTTTTCTCTACTTAGAGCCCCTCATTCCTGTACTTTCCCAATCCCAGAAATTTGGAATTGACTGCTGACACATTTTTAAATTTGTCTTCACAACAGTTAAAAAAAGCCCTAAAATCACTTCTTCTACCCAGCCAACACCTTCCCTATGGTTTGTCGACGTGCAAACTGGATGTCTTCTCTCAACCTCAAGTCTAAAGACCTTTTATGAATATTGCTTGTTTTCTTTTTGTGTAATTATCTATTTAGGCAATTCTCCTTCACATTCTTTCTTATTATTATACATTGTATATTTTCATTTTTGGAAATAAATTAATAAATGTATGCGTGGAAATAAAGAAACAAACAAATTGCAGACTACCAGAAGGGTTTTGTTTGACAGGGTTAGCATTTATCTTGACGTAAAGAAAATATTTGGACACTTAAACGGACACTGCAGAATTTCAACCAGCTTTCTATCGCTACAATGTAGGTAGTATATACAAATTAACATTCATAAACTTCTCTTTCTTCTCTCAGAGAGCCGCACTCCTCCTCTTGGATCGAATGAGGGGCGTCTCATCCAACTCCAATCAAACTGTGTAAACTATAGACCAGGTTTCTGTTACTACACTGCATATTTCTGGCCTAAAATGTTTTCAGAAACATATTTTATCATACTATTTAGTTGCAATTGAAAAAGTTTAGAGCCTGAAAAACTTTGATCACACAGTAAAACAAGGCAGTGCTAATTATATCTGACCAACAATCTTGTTCATTGTCTATTTCTCGCCTCAAAAACATATTTTAGTGAACTGTTGAACTGCAATACGATAGTCTTGTTAGTGGCTGGCAACTTTACTGTTTCCTATTTCAAAACGGACTTCGAGCAAAAACAAAAACGCACCCATCAGCTTAATTGTTGTTGTTTTCTACATTTTGAGGAAAAGAAAATACCACAGCCCCTTTTCTCTGTTTTCTTTGGTCATGTCGCAACAATTTCAAAAATATTTCCATCTTTCTAAAGCATAGACAGCCCAGTTTTAAGCAAGGGCCATCTTTCCAGCAGTGACATACCTCTGTAAGTATTAAGGCAACTAGGGATTATTTTTCTTGTCCATTTACTTATCGAACATTTCTATGATTAATTATATAACTTTTTAGCTTAAGAAAATGTGTATAAACTGCACATAACAATCTTCCAGAGTGGAAGGGGATATTGCCACATTGGTTGTATTGTCTGAACAATTGTCCAGAAACAAAACAAATATAAATTTAAACTGAGAAGCGGTAAATCTTACCAGCCAATGTTTGGCATTTTTGTTATAAAATGACTTAAACAATAGTTTACTAAGCCTGTCGTAAATAACTTGTCGGTGCAAAATTTAGCATCTCCACAATTTTTTTTTAATTTAGCAGGGTATTAAGACTGCAGATTTAAATGAGCCCAGCCACAATTCCTTTGATTTATACAAACTGCTGCTGCTAAATAAGACTTGATGCATTATTCTTCCTCATTAACATGTGTTGAGCGAGTAGCAAAGTATTTACTGCAGCTGAACTTTAAATACTGGTCGAAGAAAAGGCACTTTTGGAACTGCAAACATGTATTCATCGCACGAGGAAAGGCTACGTATATGTGAGAAAATATCACTGAAGTAAGAAAGATCATTAATTGAATGTATTGGATGTAAAAAAATCAATGTGGTAGATGTATTATAAAACCTGTCCACTAAACATGTAACAGCCCACCTAATCAGTAGTTATTATTGGCTTCTTCATGCATTTCACACTGTTCTGGACCTGCTGTGAGCCATTAAAGGTCAGGAAAAACAAATATTCAGGCAAGAGGCCACTGCAGGAAACCAACAAGTGAAGTCATGAGATGTCAGCTTTCCTTGAGTCTTTGGTCTGTACTGCTGTGCAGCGGGCTCCACTAAAGAAATTGTACAATTTAGGTTGTAGTTTTCATTTTTCTTTCTTTCTCGCTCACTATTTTGACCTGAGTATAGTCTCTAATCGTCTGTATGTGTGTCCCATAAAACAGTGCTGCAGATTTTACACCTGTTTTTACGAAATGTTTGAAGAAAACGTCAGGCACATTTTCTCTGTTACAGTGGTCAGCCTGTGGTTATATATCAGGCACAGCAGCTATTTATATTAATTTCCATTTCTTCTTTTGATATTTTCTGCCTCTTAAACTGAATGCCTTAAAATACAGATTGCATGAGCCCAACATTTTCAGCTGTGCCACTTTTCTTTCACTTCTCCAAAACCATAATGCAGTGCTTTGGGAAACAGGAATCCAATTTGAATGTTTAGCTCCTATAAAAGGGAAAATATCTCCTTCAGTCCATTATCAATTGACTCTGTTGACAACTGAAATGCACACCTCACTCCTATGCGGCCTCTCTGCCCTTAACTATCTCAATAGAAACCTTCTCTCTCACCAGTGGGTCTGACTCCAGTGTGCTCGGTGGAGGTGTATCTTTGGGGGGCTTCTTCTCCTCACTGGGTGGACCTATGCTGGGGGGAGGTAGGTGAAAGAGCTTGGACTGGTCCTGCTGTGCGTTGGGCCAAGGGAGAGTCCCTCTCACCCACTCCACTGGATCCTCCCATACCGCCTTGTGACCGTGCACCTGAGAGAAAACATAGAAATACTTTGTAGAATAACATGTGAAGAGGTAAAGGAGCGAACCTTTTGTCAGTAGCACAAACATTAGAGGATTTCTGTGTGAGTGTATTTCACCTTGATACCATCTTTGGCTCCCTCCTGCAGATACGGTATGATGGAGTGGTTCCAAAGGTCGATGAACCACTGCCTGAACTCTGCCACTGATACTGGGCAGGATAGGAAGAAGCAGGGACCTACATGGAAGGCAAAATTTCATGTTAACTGATTTCATGCTGAGGATCCAATTATGTTCCCTGACTGTGCGTCCACTGTCTCTCACCTATGAGGAAGTCTGAGGTGCTGTGCTTCTCCAGGAAAGTGTGGAGGTGGTACCAGAGCTGAGGGACCCAGTCCAGTACGCGAAGGAGAGCCTGGTGGCGCGCTGGGTCCTGCACCTTCTCCTGGTAGGCTTCCACAGCTTTACGATGCAGGTATCTCACTAGGAACCCGTTAGCCGGTTCCACGTTGTTGGAGAACGTCACCATCCTGTGTTCATGTGCAAGAAACGTATCTTTTACTCTATGTCCACTTCATTTTGTAAAGAAAGAGGAGTCATTGTGGGCATTTTGTGCTCACCTGAAGCTAAGGTGCAGTCCATGGTTAGATGACATCTTCACAGGCTGATTGGTTGTTCCAATGATGTAGGGACTGAAACATCAACACAGGAAATTCACTTTTTCATGAGCCGAATATTACTTTATCTCTTTAGTGAAATACTACAACTGTTTGAAGTGACTGACCATTTGTGATACTTGCAGGTAAGTGCTCCGTTAACAAGTTCAGTGATAGCTGCTGAGTCACTAATGTCGTCTATAATAACAACCAGCGGCAGCTCTCCTCCACTCTCTCTGTCAATCTGATTCGCTAAATCAGACAGATACAGCTGCAACTCCTGAAAGTGAAAGCGAAGAAAGGAGAAGTTAAAAAGTGTGTGTATATGAATCAATACTCAAATTTGTGTTGATAAGTGGTTGAAATAAATCCTGAGACACACGTTACCTTTTGTGATTGACGATGCATGTTGAAGGTGACTGCAGCGCTACGACCCAGGACGCAGGTCTCGCGGTCGGCCTCGGACGAGTCGGTCCGGCTGCGTTCAAGGAGGTAGTGAGCCAGACGCTGAGCCAGGTACGTCTTTCCTGTCCCGCTGGGCCCAGACAGAACCAGGCGTCTGTGCTTCAGCAGCAAGCTGATGTAGTGCAGCATCATCGGCTTAGGAATCATAGTCTCAAACACCAGAGCGTCGACAGATTTTTCCCTAAGACCTAGAGAGAGGCAGACAAGGAAGAGGCAATTGGATTTATGTAGTCTTTATTATCAAATATCTGTAACTACAGCGTATAAGAAACTGGGAAATGCTGATGTTTTTAAGTGCATTATTTACCATTCATTAAATCAGTTTTAAAATTTTATGAACTTAAAATGCCCCTCCACGTACGTAGACATAAATCTTTATAAATCTAGAGGTGGGCAATACATCACAACTGACATTTTATTGCTTTTATTTATTTTTAAGTGCAGTGGTGAACAGGGACTGTTATGAAAACTCTCCCTATTGCTTCTCTAAAGTGAAAAATGTTTGACTTCAGAGTCATTTCCACAACATCCATCCTTGCTTATTGTTTGTCAGAACATCTCTAATCTCACCAGCTTGCATTACTGAAAAATAATGAAAAAAAAAGATTAAATGAGGGCAAAGTTGTGTTTTACAGTGTACTGTAGGTGCCGAGAAGGTAGGAAATCAATACAATGAAAATGGTCGGCAAAAATATAAATTACACACATTTCAAAGCAAAAACTACAACTAAGGACACTCACTAACCTTTCAAGGTGACAAATATTCGAGCTGAACTGTTGCCGAGACAACGACAAGGTGATGCTTGAGGTTTGTCCCCTCCTATCACCCTCTGCCCTCCCTGGGTCAGCTGGTACATGTGCAGTGAATCACAGGACAGACCAAGGCTGGCAGTCGGGTCCACTTGAGTAAGGTAATCCTGGAGAAAAACAAAAAGGAAAATAAGTAAGGACTGATCTATCTATTCACAATTATACTGGGTCTACACAGTAAAGGGCAGGCATTGACTTACCTTGAAGGTCTTCGCTATAAGAGAGTCGAGACAGGCCCAGTCGGTCCTCGCATTGACCAGCACTGAGCCCAGGAAGTAGTCCTGCTGCTGCTTACTGCCCTGCACAGCCAGAGAGAGGGAAAGCGTGAACAATCTTGCATATGTTCGTGTTAAAGCTGTTGACATTATAGGATATTGAGGCTGTTTAAGGTGTTTACCTCTGCATGCTCTCCAACACGGACCAGCACTCTTGCACACACCTCATCTGGCTGGGAAGACACACTTAACGTGTCAACTGGAGATAGGTCTAAAAGAGAAAAGGGAAAGAAAAGAGTGAAAGGGGTGCAGATATACAACTTTTATGTGTGCTTTAGACATGCGTGAGGTAAAAACTGGTGAAATTCTGTGTTTGTCTCTTACCTGGATCTTTACAATCGTTCAGACTGAGGCTGAAGGACTTGGTGAGGGACATACTCATTGGCTGCCTCAGTGAGGGCCCCAGGAGAGAGGCGAGGCCTGAAGGCTGCGAAGTGGAAGAGGTGGGACCGGAGCCAGGGAGAGTGAGCGTACTTCCTGTTTTCAAATGGTCATTCTCCGCCTTCAGGTTCTCCACCGTTGACTAGGATACAGGCAGGTAAAAAAATTTTTAAATTCACACACTAATGCATTAACATAAATGTTCATGGAGGCAAAACAAACCTGCATGCTGTTCATGGCTTCTCGGAGCTGCTCCAGCTGATGTGCGGAGCTTAAGGCCTCCAGTCGGATGTCTGTCAGTTCTCTCTCTTTCAGCCAGAGCTCTGAGCGTAGCTCTGTTACCGCCGTTTCCTCATTGTCTCCCTCTTCTGTAGTCTCCATGATCCTGGAGGGAAGGGGATACACTCATCAGCACCAGACAACCATGAAGGTTAAAATGTGTTTCTCAGTATTGAGCTAAGAGCTGCAGCAAGGGGTTTGTGTACTCACACAGAGGAGGTGGCAGAGGTTGAGGTTGTGAGGGACGTGAGCTGGTTTTCTCCTCCTTCTACCCCCTCGTGAGGCATCTTTGGGGAGTTGGGAGCTGAGGAGTCGGGGGTGGCGATTTCCTCGATGTCTGAGTAAGTTTTGGAGCCTTTCTTAATGCTGAATGCTTTGTTGAAGGAGCTCCTTAGCTACACAAAGGATGGCAATACAGAGAGTTGAACCAATATTCAGTGGATTGCTGCATTTATTACTAAAGGTAGGTAAAACAAAAACAAGGTGTTAGGACTGATTTCATACATGCTGTAATTAAAGGAATGGTTTGACATCTGGGGAAACGCTTATTTGCTTTCTTGCCACAAGGATGAGAGGAGTGAAACCTCTCTCATATCTGCTTGTTAAATATGACCAATTATATAATATTATGATTTTTGTACAGATTTAAAAAATTAGATATGAAGGTTCCGGAAGGCAAATTTTGTTACCCTCGACTGAGCCTGGCTAGCTGTTTCCCCTTTGTTTCTGGTCTTTATGCAAAGCTAGGCTAGCAGGCAGTTGATGGTAGCTTCACATTTAAGGTACAGACATAAGAAAGAAATTGAATAAGCGCTTTCCTTTAAGCTTCCAGTCATTTTCTGCAAATAAGTCAAAGTTAGAGTCGGTGCATGTTTTTGCAGATTTAGTACCCAGCTGCTGCGTCAGTCAGGGTTACTTGGTAAGGCTGTACAAAATTTTACTGAAGGACAAAATATAAAATAAAGCATGGCGTAAATGAGGAGAAACATAACTGAAGATTTAATCAACTCTGATGATTAAACTGTTTATGGAACATCATGTCTGCTGATTGCCACTCTAACTGAATTACAGCCATCCGTTCGTATTTAATATTCACAGAACAGGCAGCCAGTCAGTGGTCTAGAGGCTCAATGAGCAGAGATGGAGGGCACTTGAGGACTGTGTGACAGTTTTAGATGGTCCATCATGCTGTATGACATAAAATTATAAAGGCTTTATAGGGACGCAATGACTGCACTCACCTCAAACACCTAAAACAGAAAAATAACACAACACAGAGGAGGGAGAGAGCGGTCACACTTGCTGTTATCGGGTTCGTGCTACTATTTAAACATCACTGCGGAGACCAAACTGAGCATAGACAAACGGGTTGTTAAGAGTCACACGCAGGGTGCATTCTTACCCAGCTCTTTTTCTTCTTCTTCTTGGCATCCTGATCCTTCAGACTGCCCAGGCTCGACATGCTGGTCAGGCTGTTGAGACTGGAGATGCTCTCACATGAGTTCTGACGTCGAATCCGCATGTCTGGAAACCAAGACAACTCAAAGTCAAAAAGGGGCAAATGTGCACTGACGCAGGCAGATGTGAAGAGAAACAGATCAGTCTCCAAACCTTTCATGTTATCTGGGTTGTTTAAGGCTCCATGTATGACAGCCTGGGCTTCTTCATTCCTGGTCCTCAGGGCATCGATTGTCTCCCTCAGATCCGACAGCTCTGAGTCCTACAGAAACATTTAATACATGTCAGTGAGTTGGTGCTCATCAGAGTACCTGCTAACTGCTGCTTACTGTAGCTGCCATTATCTATTGAGCTCATTTAATCGTGCAGCTAGGGGTGGTATTAGCTGACTTTGACCAGAATGGGAGCTCAGGGCACCGTGGGAATGTTGGTGTTGTTTACTATCGGTCTATCACCTCTTGAGGTACAATGTGGCTAGGGGCTAGCTGGTTTGCATGCTAACTTCAATAGATATCCCTGCAACACAATATATAGACGTCTTCAGATAACATTGAAACCTTTTTTTCACTTCATTTTTGAATGTTTTAAACAAAAATTCTTACATAATTGCACCTTTAAGTCTATTTTAACTTTCTTTTTTTTTTTTTACGGTTGTCTATATGACATACTATCAATATTCTGTAGTTTACTGATGTTTAATGATGTGTGTGACAAATAAAGACTGATTTTAAATAGCTTGCCTATATGATTCTTGAAATGGTAATTAAAAAAACAAAACAATTGCCCATTTATTTAAATATTCATAATAAACACTGATATATTTCCATATTTTTTGGGTAGGAGTAGTATCGTTCCATTCTTTAGTGAAACACTACATCTCTAGCCCACAGTATGAGCTGATACACCTGGGGGGCTTGATCCTCCACACGATGTTAACAGTTCAAAAGGACAAAGAGTCGAGAACAACAGAGCCTCTCTGTGCTAAAGTCGATCCCACTCCACTCTAAATAGAGCTGCCTGGCCCATCTCCTCAAGGTTAAAGAGCCTGTGCTCCAGGCTGAGCTGCACAGGTCAGCGCGCTGGCACAAACAACAAAGACTTTTTCTGGAGCGGTCTAGACGAGCCTTTCAGTGGGAGCAGCAAGGCATGAAGCACGAAGAGAGGATCCTCATTTACACACACACACAGACACACAGACACACAGACACACACACACACTGAAAACTGCCTTGGGCACTGATCAATTCATTCACACTAAAAAAAGATACAAAAGGCTGAAGAATGCAGGAATGTGTTGTTTGGTGTGAGTGCACATGCAAGCTGTTTGCACTAATCATTCAGCCTCAAGTGAAGATTTTTTTTTCACTTTTCCTGTTTTCTTCTCACACTAAAAGTCTCTCTGTGGGGCTGCAGCCTGGGCCTCTAACCTACATTCAGCTGCTCACCGCAGGTTGTGATCAAAGTCACCTCGCTCCATGTTAGCACAACACTGCCTGCTCTTAGCTGACTGCACCATGGTGGAATGCAGCTGGTATTCACGTTTGTGTGTTTGTGTTTGAAAGTGTGGATGTGATGTTACCTTCTGTTCCTGGGTCATTGACAGGCTCTGCAGCCGAGTTGTCATTAGTGCCAAACTTTGCTCGAAGGCGGCCACCAGATTTGCCTGTTCGGAAAGACAAAAGAAACAATTAATTTGTCACATTTTTATTCACTTACTAATTTTTTTCTGATTATGGCAATTTTTTAAATGAAACATATGCTGTAATAGGTGATTTTAAGCTTAGATTTAATACCTTTACTGATGGAAGCGTTGGTAGCACATTGTTAGATCAAGGACCATTGGAAAATTTTAAACCTGTCGATAATTCCTGTTTTTATAGCTTCTGGCTATGGCAAATTGTATAAATCTGGTGTTTGTTTTTTTAGTTTTTGTAAATAAAACTGATTTTTGGGGTGCAGATGGTTAAATACAATGATCTCTATTCTAGTTATAACACTGCTCTTGGACAGACGACTTAGATGTGGATAAAGTATTGGAAGACTAATGAAAGCAGAAATTAATCCCTGTACAGGAGCAGTAGATTTCCCTTTCTGCCTTACATACGAGGTGCTAAAAAGCTGAATAACACACAAAGGCTGAACAGGATGTCTCCTGTGGAAAATTCACCTACTCCCTAATCTCTCCCTCACACACACCCACTTTAACCGAGAGCAGGAAGGGAAAATGACTTTCCCCTCTCCTCCATAGAATGCATTAATACAGTAAAATAATGGAGTGGCCCGCTCATTAATCCAGCACATAATTATGTTGTGATCCCTGCATCTGTTTTGCCTATTCACTGCCTCGTGTAAGGTCAAACCCGATGAAAAAACTGTCTCATGGGGAAGATGAACACGCAGCACACATACACATTTGACTGATGTGTGCTGCATGAAACCATGCATAATGCCTGTGCTGTACTGCTGCAGTACCAATGGAAACGCTGACAGGATGGTCGTACAGAGACAACCTTGCAGAGTAGAGAGAAAGGGCAAGGCACCTGTGTGTATGTGTAAGGTGAAGGTAAGTGGCTCGGGGAGAGGTTCAGGAGGAGGTTAGCATTATTCAGGCCCCGCATGGATAAGAAACATGCTGAGACTGCACAGAACTGATCTATGACTGACACGCCACAGCTTGGATTTTTAAATCTCTCTCTGAAGAGACAAAGGAGAGACGAGAGAGAGGATTGGATTGGCTGTCGATACTCTATTGTTTTGTTCTAGTCAACCAATCCAATCACAAGACCAACACCCACAATTTGTATTCAGACTGCAACTCAGGACTATTGGTTTCTACTGTCACTCCATTGCCGCCAACTCATACATAATGCTGCAGCACGGCTCTTAACTGGTTCCATAACATGTGATCATATTACTCCTATTATAGCTTCTTTACACTGGCTGCCTGCCTTGATTGGCACTTCCTTACATCCCTGAGCTGCTCACCCCTGATGGCCAAATGCACTGCCTGAGATCTTCAGGAAAAACTCTCTTATCTGTGCTGCAGTCATGGCTAAAATCTAAAGGTGACTATGCATTTGCTGTCAGAGCCCCCAGACTCTGGAAAGCCCTGCCTAAAGAGATAAGCTGTGCTGAAGCGGTGCACCATTTTAAACCACTCCTCAAAACACACTGCTTTTAACCCCTGATTTCAAAGCTTCTATCTTTGTTTTATTTATTTTCCTCTCCCTGTTTTATTTTTTCTGTTGTCTTTATATTTATATTTGTAACTGCCAGTGTAATACCTGCTTGTGACTCTTTCATTGTTTTGCTATATTGTATGTACTGTATGAACAACATTGCTAAAAAAAAGTTAATATTATTACTAAGGGTGTAACACTTAAAAACAGGTCATTAATCTGTAGTGTAACAGCTGGACACTAGTTTTTCACAAACTTTACACAAAGACTAGTGAAAGGCAACTTTGATGGGACTATTTTCAGTTGCAGATTTGTTGCAATAGTGAGTATTTATGGCAGCAGGACATTATGTGGGAAAATAACGCAACATTAACATAATCTGAAGAAAGTTGAATGTACTCTGCAATTATTTAGTGTTTTTACAGAAAGCAGCAAGAAACAGGAACAACACAGTTGAAGGCCATTTGACATCGCAAATTTCTTGCTTGCTATCGCTTGTTTGACACTTGTGGTGTCTTCATGAGTATCAGTTACCTCTGCCTCAGGGCAGATGTCACTGGGGTAGACAGTTTATCAAGATGAGTGACAGGTATAAGGCTGTAAAACTGGAGGGAGGGACTGCTACAAATTCTTAAGTTGCCTCAAGGGGAAAGGTTGAATATGCAATTATGGAATGAAAATGTCATTCACATAGATTAGAGTCTGGCTGCACAGAGCACATTTTTTCTCTTTATCAAATACCATTCTTCTTATCTACTCACTGATTGATTGATTGTTACAATTTTTACAATATTTTTTATTTTGTTTTGTTCATTGCTTGTTGTTTGATGAATGGAATTCAACTGAGGTGAATGAAAAAAAATGAGTGGAATTCCTTCAAGAGTTGAGACTACTACCAAGGAAAATAACTGCCATGTTTTTTAATGATCAGCAAGTTAACAGAACATACGTTAGCTGTCAGCTGTGTCGTCAGGTTGGACACCTTCTCCTGGGACGACTCCAGCTCCCTCCTCAGTTTACGGATTTGCTGTGAAGAAAAACAGGTTTGTTACACTTAAATAAAAACAAGGTAACTGAAGCTGACAATGGCTGACATAATACAAGTGATTAGTTGAGTGGCTGTTGTTCATGGAATGAATGACAGACCTGTTCTCCCACAGACAACTGGGATGAGAGTGATGGATGAAAGGACAGAAATTAGAGGAGGAAAGAGCAGGAAAGAAGACACTTACCTCTCCCTGAATCCTTTCCTCAGCCTTTGGAAGCAGAGGGAATAAAATTCAAGATGTTAGATAAGAGGAGAGGAGAGGAGAGGAGAGGAGAGGAGAGGAGAGGAGAGGAGAGGAGAGGAGAGGAGAGGAGACTAATAAAGTATTTATAGAAAGTGTTGTCTCTAGTGTGCACTGTTCAATGTGTGGAAAGCATCATTGTACGCACATAAACACACCCAACATCAAACAACATATTGAGCTGTAGCTACCTGCTCATGCATGCCGCCCACACTCACCGAGGAGTAGCTTGACGAGGCATTGGATGCCAGGGAGAGCACTGACCCGTGAACTGAAAAGACAAAATTAACAGCAACAAAATAAACCAATAAGAATCTCAATTAAAAACAGAGGTGCACAACAACAATGACAGATATTTTAAGATTAAGTTGGCTCACCCTCGTCAGGCTCCTTATCCCTGAAGGATCCGGAGCGAACCATTCCCATGCTGCGGGGGCGTTCAGCCAGTGACAGCGTGCTGCCCAGCGGAGACGCTCCATACAGCTCCAGGGAGGCATCGTGTGTTGGGATGCTGTTGGATCGAGTCATCCTCGGAGGTCCACCAACAGGGCTGGGTACTAGAAAGGAAAGGTGTCATCGATGTTATATATACATATATATATATATATATATATCTATATGTAGTAGCACACTTGTCTGTGAATGCATGTATACCTACCCATACTGGTCTTCGAGTTGCGGGGCAAAGAGGTGGGTGAGGCCAGCAGTGGAAGAGTGAGTGAGTCAGTCATACTCATAATAGTATGAGAGTGTCTCCTCTCTCCTTTCTCCTTCCCTTCCTCCTCAACCTGAGAGGCACTGCTGAAACTACACAGAGGAGAGGACAAAGACAGAGAGGACAAAGTTAGTGATGTAAATGGTAGCTGTACATGGTAACAGTGTACTAATGGAAATTCATGACTCAAACTTCAGAATTCAGGTACAGTGCTGTGTAGAAGTCTGAGGACATCAGGTTTAAAGCAATCGGACACGCAAGAAAAAGTAGCCAAAGTCAAAAGAAAGCAACCTTGAATTACTTTACTTTAACGCTACCCTTTTTAATTTATTGATTATATTATTGAAAATATATAAACATATGATACATTTTAACACATGATAAGGTCGTTTTAAGCAGATTTATTCTATGGCCCAACAGGTTAATTAGGTCTCCAAACTAACGAGAGAAAGTTGTTATCAATAACCTATGACAGCAACAAACATGCTTTTTAGATGAATTAGATGCACACACTTTGAAATAGTATCTTTAAAAAAAGACAATTAAATTGTGCGTAAGTTAATGTGTGATGCGGGGGGGTTTCTACCTGGCTGTCATAGTAAACAAACGATTTGGTCTATATCCGTTTGTACATGAGGAGATAAAGTTGTTGACCTTGAATCATCTTAAAGTTACATTATGATGTGTTATTCACTATTAATTGAATTGAATTGAGTTTATACACTGTTTTTTTGTATGCTGAATAAGGCACTTAAAATAAGTTTTGTTTCCCAGTACCAATATGTTTTAATGAGTGGAAAGACCAACTAAATGTTGCCAGTAGGACACAATGAGATACAATTTTGAGGGGATTAAAAAAGGATTTTTGGAGCACTGACAGGAATGATGAGGATTAACCAAATCTGTCATTCACTAAGGATCTTATCAATGGGATCTCTGTATGCTGTGGCCAAATTGCGCCTGCCAGGCTGCTGTATAAGATGCATGTGTGCGTATGTGTGTGTCCACTTACCTTAAACCTTTCTTTGGCAGCGTGTTTCTGTCCCTCTGAGAACTGTGGAGATTGAACAATGTCATTATTTAACTGCTGGTGCAGGCAGTTATTAAACTCTCAAGAACAGGCAGCAGGCACAAAGAAGCACAGTGAGACTGGCAGACAGCTGGTGTCAGCCAGCAATTATGACTTCAGTCACTGGGGCCGCTACAACACTGATAATAGGCATTAAGTAATAATAGACTGGAGACCCCTCAGTGTGTGTGCATGTGGTTGCCTTTACTTGCTGTTTGAGTTCATAATGTTGCAGTAAAAATGCTTTTAACCCTTTTCAGTGCACCATATTGTGCAATTCGGGCAAGATTCAGCATCTCATACTGAATTTACAGTACATTAACATTAAATATTCAATATATTTGATTTATATTTTTGCTTTTTAATGACTATGAGAAGGTGATGGAGGTAAAGCATGCTCTTGCCATTCACCAGGATTTTTTTTTTTTTTCAGTCTCTCTGGTTTTCTGATTAACTCACAAACTAAATATCCAGACAGATTTAGTTCGGTCTACCTCTTCAGTAATATTCTTATGCTTATTCTGATAGATGATTGTTGGAGAGCAAGAACAAGAGAACAAGGACACAAACAGCTTTACCGATCTCTGTTTTCATTTTTGTGGACTGTTATTTTATCATCTTTGCAGGTGTGAATAGGTGTTGTTTCTCTGTCAAAAATGGCTCCATATTATTTCCACTACAAGCAACATTTTGTCAACAAATGCCAACCAAATCACCACCACTTTTCCACCATACCACTCAGTACTACGAGGAAAATCTATTACTGGAGCACAGAACAGAGTGAATAAGATATTAAAGACCTTCCCTGATCACTCCTGCCTTCCCTGAACATGAATACAGTTGGAGTAGTTCTTCAGCTGACCAGTAGGTGGAGCTACATAGCAGTACTACGAATCATGAATGACAAAACATCTTCTTTGCATGTATGTGTGGTCTGATGTGCAAGGGTAAAGGTTATCTTTCATCAGGATTTAATCTCACCTGTCGATGTGAGACAACGAGACTCTACTTCCAGAGCTCCAGCTGGCAGGAGGGCCTCTGTCCTCTTGTCTATCTTTGTCTCGGGACTCGAGGGTGGTATATCCTCTCACCAAACTCTCCCTCCCCCTCTCCTGGGGCTCTGGGGCCAGACTCATGTGGAGAGGCAGTGACTCCATGCTGCGATGCAGCCCGGACAGACGAGGGTAGAGCAAGGGAGAGGTGCTTCCTCCGCTCCCTTCCACCCCGAGTGAGGAGACCTGCCTGGGCCCCAACCCAGACCCCGAGCTCGAGAAGCAGGCTGAAGAGTTCACATTGAGTAATGGGGCAGGGCTTGGAGTCAGGCAGGGGCTAGTGGTGCTGCCTACTGAGCTGGCCAGGTCCTGGAGTTTAGAGTAGGGAGGAATCTTGGGTGGCAGGGAGTCATGAACTCCAACCTCTAGGCTGTTGGAGTTCAGCTTGTCAAGGTGGGCCATGGATGGAGGTTTTGCCAGGCTGCGCATCCCCGATAACCTAAAGACAAAGATGGACAATGATGAGGCAAATGCATATTTCTACTTGTATGTACATGTGTGTGTGTGTGTGTGTGTTGTTGCTCCACGTATGTTTTGTGATACCTGTGGGTGTTGGGTGAGGGCAGATCCATGCCCTTGCTGCTGCTGGGAGGTCTCAGCCCCTGCACCTTCCCTCCATTCTCTGATGGGGTCTGAGCAGGGCTGCCCTTCAGAGACCCACCTCCACACTCAGAATCTGATACTACAGCTTTGGCTTTGGCCCTTTCTTTCTCTTTCTCTCTGTCTGTCTGATTGACAGGACTGGGACTCAGCATCCCACGACCCCCTGCCTTACTCAACCCTGTACCAGAACCAAGCCCTGAGGCGGGCTCTTTGAGCCTCGAGCCATGGGGCGCTGTGGTGGAGGGTTTCATCAGCCCAGTGTCCATGGTGGTGCTCATTGGTCGGGCCGAGCTTGGCCGGGTAAGAGTCAGGGTGCTTGTCTTTGCTGGGCGAGGCAGAGAGCGGTACTGAAGAGATGTCCTGGCATTTGGAGATAGAAACCCACTCTGGTCGCTGTTTGAAACATCTAGACTTGTCTTCCGTCCTCCACCACTACCACTACCAGCTCCTGGTTTGACAGGAATACCAGAAGTTTTGGGAATCTTCCCCACGGTTGCAGAGACGCAGGGTATTGCACTGCTACCTGTACTCGTCACAGTAGGCGTACTGGCATTATGTGTGCCATTACTTGTAGCTGTGGTGGGCTTCTTGAAGCCAAAGTTTCCACCAGTTGAGGGCCTGACCAGGCCGGACGGAGGTTTACGTTGCTCACCAGCACCGGTGCCATTTCTGTGGTCTTTACCAGCATCAGAAGAGGAGCGCTGAAGGCCAGAGGTCTTCACTGCTAACCGAGACTTATCCATCGGCTTCCCATCTGACTTTACTGAACCTAGAGAATTAGAGAAGAAAAAGAAGAAAAAAACATCACTGATGAGTAGCTTGAACAGTCTCTGGTGGTGAGTGAGACTAACCAAGCCTTATTAGGACATGACATCTTATCTGAACACCTACATGGTCTGACAGTCTGCTGATAAAAACAAACTACTGTCTGAAGCAGACAGTGAGTAGACAAGCCTCACCCTCACACACACTGTTATCGCACTCTTACTCCTCTTTTCCATCCAGATGAAATAACAGTTTTCTCTGGCTTTCCAGTAAATATACGTCTGCATGTCACAGCTGCAGCGCGCTGAGATTAACATATGCAGTGTGGCTGTGGAAAACTGGTGTTCACATCCACAAAGCGTGTCTGCGGCCACACAACTGCATGAAACACCCAGTGTAACTGTAGTTCTCCACTCTTGAAGCCTCTTTGGGAAAAGAGGGCGGAGACAGAGATAACTTGGTGGAACAGAGTTTGAAGGAAAATAATGTGATTTTGTCCCCATGTGTACATTTCCCAGTTGGCAAATTAATTGGACTTGTTTGGAAGTCATTATGAGAAAAAACAGTATATTAGACATGTGCACTATGTGCACCACCCACACAAGTGAGAGGCCACGCTACCCACGCTCTTAATTTGTATCTAATGGGAGTTGTTATGGGAGGTTTATATACAAGGCATTAACAGAGTCAAAGAACTGCTGTTGAATGAGACCCACCGGCATGCTGCCTTGGGACATCTGGAGTCACTTAAGGGTATTTATAAACCCGCAAAAGACATACACACACATATAGGGCCAGATATCTATACCACACACACTCTCACAGTTCTCGGTGATTGGATCTTATAGGAATGTGACACTGACAACACATTACGCTTGGAGACCTTTCGTAAATGTGAAAATTGGGTTTACATGTCAAGTCATAAACTCAATCCATCGTATAACCGCAATGTTGTGCGTTCCAAGAACATTATAAGCTGCAGAGACACACAATGTTGGCAGTAAGAAGCAAACACACACTGACAGAATCCAGGCAGACGTACATATTAATTTTGACCTAAATGAATGATTTATCGACACCGGCTGTTGAGACAGTGGAGCTCGCAGCTTGACACAGTGGTGTAGATGAGACTGTGAATCATTACACGTCTCGGCAGAAGAGGTCTGCATGTCTGAAGAGACGCAGGCAGACAGAGAAATCCTTTTGCATGCTATTAAACTTCTAACACTGCCGTCTCTGGATGTTGAGGGAAATGGGCTCATTTATATTCTTCTTCTTCTTCTATTTAAGGGAGAGCAGTGGGAAGAGGACAGTATGAACACACTCTCATCTTTCTGTCTATCACTCCCTGTGGTTTTCCCCAGGGAGACAAGCTGCCCTCCCATCAACCATCACACTATCAACATGTGTGTGCTGATATATGTGGTTGTTAAAATACAGTATCAGTGTTTATAAGTGTGTACATGAGAGGCTTGTAAACATTTGTTGCAGACGGGTGGCTTAAATGACAAGTCAACATTTGCCCAGCATTTACAGAGTAACCGAAACCTGTCTCAGTACATAGTACAACCCTCTAGAGGGTTTGCAGTGCAATCACACCGAAAAAGTTACAAAAAATCTAACTAAATCAATTGGATGTTTGACTGTACTGTTAACAAACACTATTGTTCCGTCATGCAATGCACAAACGTATTAGAGGCGATGCTCACAGCTGGAAAAAATTAAAACAAATTGTGGACATTGGTTCCATCAACATCTCTGAGAACTAACCAAATAAAGTATTAACTCTTTGGAAATACATTTTATTTCCTCCCTGTTTAGTTAAATTGTCAATTGGACTAAAGTCTATTTTTTATTTTTTTTTTTTTATTTTATAGCCCCAATTCACAAATCTGAACCACATACAACAGAACAATTAAAATAAGCTACAAAGTTAAAGAGTTTGTGGCAACATGTTGGGATTTAAGACGGTGCAGCACTAACTGCACGTTGAATCACTTTCTGCTTGTACAAAATAATAAAATTACTGATTACTGATTCATTTTCAGTCGGTTATTTGTGCAGAAAAGGTCTCCCAAGTAACAGAGCATTTTAATGTCCTGTAACCAGGTGCAGTTTGTGAGAAAATGTAGGAGTCAGCCTATTTAATAGTCCATGTTTCATTATAAACATACACGTGTTTGTGTATGCTGTCAATTATAGCTCTTAGTAAGAAAATCAGAATGGGTGCATCTATACTTCGGTACATACTAGAGAACAAGTATACGATATGGAAGTACTCATCTATCGCTGAACATGCTCCTCAATCAAAGATCTCACACTCTCTGTGTCTCATACAATGCTGCAAAAAGACAGACACACACACACACAGACAATCATGCCAAACCTCAGAGATGACGAACGGATCTCAACGATGAGCAGCAAAGACGTCTCTAACTATCTAAGAATGTATGCCCCTCTTTTGGTTAAACCCATGAGCTCCTCCACGCTGATGAGTCGGCTTTCACTTCATCATCTGATTAATTAGAGTCTCAATATCGGTGGTGGAGTGAGTGGCCTTGATAACAGCATCATACGTTCACATCAGTAACAATAACAGGCTGCCACACAGATCACAGGCTGGCTCAGCACACTTGTTTGGTGTATCTGTCATTTCAGCAGCTGGCAGTGCAAACACAGGACAGTCCCACAGAAAGAGGACTGTTTATACAGACACTGTCTATCTAGACTGGCACAGAACACATCAACTAATATCCTGTTGTTTTGGTAGTCTATATATGTGAGTGTGTGTGCGTGTGCTTACATAAACAGCACACAGATGGTGTGCTTAAAAGGCAGCTGCACAATCCCCACTATTGTGCTCTTTGTGTGTGAGTGTGAGTGAGAGTGTGTGCGTGTAAAGTGTGATGGTGGACACTCTGTAGGGCTGGCACAGTCTCAGACGTGTCTGCACTCACACACACACACACACTCTAACAAGCACACACTCTGTCTCTGGTCCAGTTGTTTTGGGTACAAGGCTTTTCTTTAAGTGCTATAAATTGTCTCTGTCCGGCACAAAAATAAAGCTTGGATAGGAAAGGCTGGACCAATAGGAAATAAAAAAAACACTGTTGGTCAGTACGTGTCTGTGTGTGTGTGTGTGTGTGTGTGTGTGTGTGTGTGTGTGTGTGTGTGTCTCTGTGTGTGTGTGTGTGTGTGTGTGTGTGGTTGGTTGGCAGGAAGGGAGTGGGTGGTGGTGATGGGCGTTTGATACATGGCACCACTTTCTAAAGGCCCGGAGGGTGGGCTGCAGCTGTGGATGAATGTGTGGGACAAAGACAGCGAGTGTGTCTGTGACTGTGTGTGGGTGTGAGACTGCCAGAGAGAAGGGAATATTAAAAGACAGCCACAGAAATGTGTCAGTCTACTCAGGTTATGTAACCATTTCAAGCGTAGCTATATATATTACACCTCACTGTTTGTGTGTGTGTTTCTCCACTCACCTGCCACCTTCAGCCCACTCTGAGAGGTGTGTGTGATAGGTGACGTGATTCCAACAGGTGGGTTTCTTCCTTTCTTCAACATATTTCCCTGACCCAGGGTCTGAGGTTTCTTCAGTTCGCCCTTCCCTCCTTCCAGCCCCTCCCCGTGTGTCCGCGTCTTTTTCCATTTGTTGGCTGATTCGGACTTGAGACTTCCTGTATCGTAGACGCCGCTGCCCTGGCTCTTGCGGCTGGGTTTGGTATCATCAGTGTCCCAGGACAGACCGCTCTCCACCAGAGATCTCTTCTCAGCATCTGTGCGCATCTAGAAAGAGAAAGACAGACACATTCTTAGAGACGTGGAGCTAACAATTATTTGTATGTATCTGGTAGGCTGTTTGCTTTACAGGAAAGGTTTTCCTACAAAGTATGTATGAAAGCAGAGCTAAAAGACACAACTGAGCATAAGCATCATGGCAACAAAGTTTTAGTGTTTAGTTTTGCCACAGGAAGACCTGAGTGATAGGTTAGTTATTCTGGCCTTAATCTAGAATTGTAGAAGTGCTATGGACGAAATACTAACAGCTATAAGGCTCATGTGTCCAGAGATCGATCTCTGTGAACAGTGAATAAACTCCATTCATTGATGAAGACTAATTTTTTGCCACTTTTTTACACAATGAAAATGTTAAGGTGAAGACATTTCTTGCGGTTTTAGCAGACATTCAACTCCAGCACATACAGTATAATACCAATAACCAATGTGCCACTGGTAAGATACAATAAAATGTACAATTTACTCCAACTTTCAGAACTGTAATACATGTAGGTAATCCTCCAGACTCCTCCCCAATAGTATAACTTTTTATTACGTAAAAAATGAAGTTTCACTTTGGATGATTCATTTCCTGACATTAATTCAATCCATGTTAAATTGTTACCTTGGGACACTGGTATGAATGAATGGTATGATTATGTAGAAAAGTTGGGAGTCCCTTGAAATCATTGGTCACAGTTTACTGAGGTGTGTGGACTCAGACCGAGCCAGACTCTGCCTCATCTTGATGCCTTCTGAGCAGAAAAACATGTCTAACCCAAAATAAAAACACACTCACTGATGTCTCATCTGAATCTGAATCCCTATGTGTGCTCATTTTGAACACTTCAAAAGAGACAGCAGGGGAAGAAAAGCAGACGGGTGAAAACAGACAGCATGCACATAATCCAGTAAAAGAAGACAGTCAGATTTTAAACTAAAGGAAATGTGAGTCACGGTCTTCTTCACGACACACAATTATTGTGTACATGTGTGCGAGTGTTTATGGGAGTCTACATGAGGATGGGTATTTTTCACAGAGGCTGATTATTCTCCCCGCTGTAGGAGACAGACAGTTACACAATGTATCAGGAGGTGTGTGAAAGTGAAGACGTGTGTGTGTGTGTGTGTGTGTGTGTGTGTGTGTGTGTGTGTGTGTGTGTGTGTGTGTGTGTGTGTGTGCATGCCAGTTCAGGACATTGCACCCAGTGGTTCTCATGAGGACTCATATGCTGAATTCCTTTTTTATTAAAACCAATAGACCCCATGGGCAGGTTCACATCACATGAGGAGGTGGTATGCGTGGGTGTGTGTATGTGTGGGTGTGTGTGAGTGTGTGTGTCCTATTTGACCGGACCTTGTTGATAAAACATTGTCATTTCCTCACACACATTCCCTGATTATTGAAACGGGGGGGTGGTGAGATACACATCTGTCCAGATAACCATGGCAAAACATGGATAACAACTCAAACATACAGACAGATAGGCTCATGCAAAAAGGTATTGGAAAAAGAAGGCCGAATTAACTTAATCCACCTCCATGTGGAAATGAGGAAATCCGGGTTTTTGTACCTCCTACATGCACCATTTTCTGGCTTTGATCCTCTCTCTCTTTCTCTCTAAACCATGTCTTCTTTGTGCCCCCCCCCCCTCCTTCATAACCCTTCTCTCCTCCACACTCATATCCTTGTTGAGTATATTATATAATATGTGGGAGTGATGAGGGATGGATGTAAATTCAAGATTGCCTTTGAAAAAATTTAAATCAACAGGAGCAAAAAGACAGACAGAGAAGAAAACCGAGACAAAGAAATAGCTGCAGGACACAAAGAGAAACCAAAAAAGAAAAAACATCAGCTGAGGATGGCAAGAGAACAGGGAGCCATGTGTATTAGACAATGTGGGGTGCATGATGATGTGGTGGTTGGTTGCCATGGTAATGATGCCATGGGGGGGTGGGGTGGTGGGGTGGTGGTGGTGGTGGTGGTTGCTATGACTCCTGCAGCTAGGCGTGGATGGAGGGAGGTGCCCCGGTTCTTGCGACTCACTGGCCCGGATGCAGGACTGCAGATGGCCCTGTGTATGTGTGTGTATGTGTGTGTGTGTGTGTGTGTGTGTGTGTGTGTGTGTGTGTGTGTGTGTGTGTGTGTGTGCAGATGGCCATGTTCTAGACCTGTCCTTCACTATACAGGGGAAAAAAAGACAAAGACCCGCAGTCTCAGCATCCCCTACGCTTTGGTTGCTATGGTTACACTGTCTCTTAAAATCCCACTACATCAGTCACATAAACCACATTTGCGGAGGTGTGACCTACATCAGACACTCTGGGAAAACGCACACACGCACGCACGCACGCACGCACGCACACACACACACACACACACACACACACACAGAGTCTGGAAACCATACAGCTACAGATGGATCTTAAAGAACCTCAAGCAGAGCGGCAGACAGGATTTTAGAAGCACTGAGGTCACGGGTCCCAAATCCTCCCATCCCTACAGCACCTTTTTAAGACCATATATCAGTGCACTTTTATGTACTGTGCAGAACAAACATATTCACTCAGAGCAGTTGTTTCTAACTTCAGTCATTCAGGTCAATTATACAACTACACTGGGCCAAAACTACAGAGTCTGGATGAGCTGAATCAGGTGGGTGAAATCCTATCTTTGAAAAAACTATTTATTCAATCAGAGGCTGAACTGGTATAATTATAATCTCAAACCTCTACAGCAGCAATGACATGGCTTGCACATTAGATTTTGGAATAATGTACCTGTTTTTTTGTGGATTAATGTAAATCAATGACAATGCAATGACACTAGTCGATCATTTTCTTCTCTAAAACCTCCAAAATAACTCAAAAAAGCTTTTAAAAGAAGCTCTCAAGCCCTCACAAAAGACCAGCCTTGTGTCACATTGCAGCTGACCAGCAAGCAGCGTGTATTGCAGCAAACATTGATCGCTGCAGATGTGATAAATATTATGGCTGTGCTTAGAATATTAAATCAGGCTTTGTCTCTGGTGCCGGTGTCCTGCTGGCCGTTGTGCAAATGACACATCACTCAGCACCTCATTAACACCTTGCTGAATTTACAGCTTGATCAATACTACTGTTACCAACACACACTGCTAATCCATCTGTATCAGATATCTGTTTGTGTGTGTGTGTGTGTGTGTGTTGGTGACTGCTCGTGTGTGCTTCTTACCACTATGGCTGAGTTTCTGCGGGAGCCGATGGGAGTGGTAGGAAGGGAGTTGAGAGTGGGACTCGTGTTGAACTCTTCAGAGCTGAGGTTGTCTGAGCCATCACTCAAACCGCTGCTGATGGAGCTGCTCTCGTCCCAACTAAGGAAACAATGACAAACAATATGTGTCAGTCTTAACAGGCAGCTAAAGTAATGAATATGCAGTTCAAATAGTAAGCTTAAGGTTCTGAAGGAACAGTCAAAATAGATAGCCAAAAGTAACAGATAAAGAGTGCCATTTTCTAGCTTAATGTAATGGATAAATGGTCGAAAAGGAAAGCCACAGTAATGAATATGCAATTCAAATAGTTAGCAAAAAGAAAAACTATTTTAAAAGATAGTTAAAACTAACAGAGTAAGAGTTGCATGAGCTAAGTTGAAGTACTAGGTAAATGTTTGAAATAGATGAGTTAAATAAGGAATAAATGGTTACAACATAAAGTTACCATAACAGATAAAGAGCTGAAATTGCCAGCTAGCACTAAATGCAATAGATACATGTCTGAAAGGTTTAGCTTCTGTCACCAGTAGTATGCTATAAATGCAAACTTGGCTGACCCAGCCCAAACATTAATACTGTAGAAGTATAAAAACATATTCTGACAATATAGAATGGGGTACTGAAGTTTATCTTATAGGGCTGTGGGGGTATGGTCTGAAAAACAGGTTGGGAACCACTAAACTAAAAGGAAAACATCTTGTAGTTGGGAGAAAAATGTGAAGTCCCGAATAAATTTTTTTTTTCTGTCATCTAGGAGCAAAAGTGTGTTTCATCAGCCTTCAAACAGTTAATCTGTGCAGAAGTTGTGGAGTTACTGTTCTACAGTAATTAGGTTAAATCCAGACAGATGGTAGAGGTTTGTTCCTATTTGCGGTGAACAAATGTTGCAAAACCTGATATGCCCCAATGCAAAAAGGCATCCACCTGTCTTAAAGTGTCCTTGATCAAAACACAGAATCCTTTTTAAATCCAAGGGCGCACAGAAGCCAATTCTGTTTCCCTGCAAAGATCGATCAAGTATCACATACCACTGCATGGTCTCACTCATACCTGAGAATACCTGACAAAAACAAAACAATCTGTGACAGTTAACTGGATACATCCTCGAGGTTTCTACACTGCGTGATCTATCAAAGCTCCACCAGCTCAGTTACATCGGCGGTTGGTTTACTTGGCTTCATGTCATCAAGTTTGTCTTTTGATTAAATATTCATAGACACAGGCCTCATTTACTGCTGCCTGCTCCATATATCTAACTTTCACACTGCAAACACTTGGCAAACTAAAATTCAGAGCGCTCTCGACATCATCTCAACCCACACGCACAAAAATAGCACTAAAGAACATATACACTGATGCATGCGCCCACGGGTGCATACAGGAGCGGAGTCTGTGCCAGGACTCTGAAGTCTGTCTGCTTGGCATGTTCTCCCTTTTGCCCAGGAGAAACTGCTCTGAAAATCGTGACATAAACAGGTTGGGGTGTATTTTTTTTACAGTGGTTACCTCTGTACGTCTAAAACAATAACATCAATACACATCCTACTTATAAGAAAAAATTACATTCATGAAAAATGTTGACACGATTGATTCGAGGATTTTCAGTGCATATTCGGTCTAAAACTTGTGGGCAAATTATTGAATTCCCTCATTGTCGAGGATATTAACACACTTTTTTATGTATTTTATTTAATATCGTTTCCTTCACCATTTTAACCGTACCTAATTTCTGTATTGATGTTATGTCATTGTTATGATTACTAACATTATTTTAGTCTTTAATTTTTAGTCTCTGGTAAGAGCTCTGTGGAACATATCTGTCATGATATCAGATTTTCATTACAAAATGATCGTGTCCAAATAAATTCACAATAACGATATTATCGTAATATCTATAGAAATCAGATCTATAATCAGATCTCTTTTTTACTGTGTCCTTTGTCTCTTCTTTTGGAAATAATGTAGGTAGGTGTAGAGAGTCTGTAACCATAACTGTAAAAAACAAGTGTACAAAATAAACAATTACTATCAACTACTCTGTTGCTCGTGAAAAGGCATACTCACAAACCAAAGTGATGCAGAAGGCCACACATCTTCGCTATTATTCAGACAATATTATCACATGTGTATTATAAACACGATATGAATATATAATATCAAGGTAATCATGAATATCACGGTAATGCGACACCCCTACTTCAAATACAAATAAAGCTATTAGTAGCCTATAATTTCTGAGAATGCCTTTCAACTAACCTTGGAGAAAGTGGTTGAACTTAGGAGTTGAACTCCATTTAGCTGGAGGTTTCCAGCAAAGAAAATGTGAATTGTGCTCTTTATGATACAACAAGCAATTCAGTTTAGATGTATTTTCTTTAATAAATCAATTGTGGTTGATGTTTGACCATTTCTTGTCTGATGAATACGATATTCAGAGTAATATGACCAGTCAAGGTGTATAAACGTCAAGAAATAATTGGAACAAAGCTGTCATCTGACTTAACACAATGACTTGAATGAGGAAGCGAGATAGTGGGGGGGGGGGGGCAAAAGGCACATCTGAGAAGTGTGTTTGGGTATGTGGGTGTACATCCACATGTGCTTTTATACATTAAGTAGGTTGTGTTTAGGAAGTTAGGGGGTTGGGTTTTTCTCCTATTAGGGTCAATAGGTTTGACTGATATCGTACTATACTGTAAAACAAGATGAAAGGGTGGGGTCTGCCTAATGAGGTCATGTATACTGTGTCACAGGGGAGGATGGAGGGCGAGAAAGCGGTGTGGGCCTTCCGGTTGGGTGCCTGTATGGGTCACACTGTACCCTGGGGGACTTGACGGCAGGGATAAGGGGGAAACGGGTGAAGGGAAAGCCCTCCCTGTCTAGCCTGTGGATACGTAGACACAAAAAAAGAGCAGACAAGATTTTATGTCTGAAGTGGCTGTCATGCTGCCTTGACTATATGCCAGAGTGGGATTAAGAGCAAATGGAAGATTGGACCAGACATGGTGAGAGGGGCGACCAGCACTTTTGTCTCCATGATAAAATGATCAAAATGATTAAATTAGAAAGTGGGATTCAACACTTCTATTGGCTTACAAAAATTATTTACTTTACAGGAAGCATTCAAAAACATTTCCATTGATTCATTTTTTACATGCACATTTTCCTTTTAAAGTATTGTTTTTCAAGTTGAAAATACATCCAGAGCTCATGATGTTGTTCTAAAGCTGACTGGATGAACTCAATCTTTGCAATGAAAACATGTGTGATTATCTTATCAAGTGGCAGATGATTTTACAATACATTTTATGACAAAATGCAGTTTTAAGACTCAATTAGGGATTTAACAATTTTCTAGGGGGATGTTTTTTTCCTATAAAAGCTGATCTTGTATTCCTGTTTTATACAAGATTTCCATTTACTCCCTAGAACAAAAATGCACAGAGGAACTAACAAACTGTGAACTCATCCAGAATGGATCTATTTGTATACAATACTTGTGCGTGTGTCATTCATTCATCATGTGAGTGGGAGATAAACTTCCTCTGGGGAGAAACAGCTGTGTTTTACCATCAGCGCCTCTCTGAAGCAACACCTTTCTCTTCATATCCTGTTATTCACTTCACAGCTGTCTGGGTGTCCACCAGAGCTTTTGTGAATGATAATACTCTCTCTGATGAATAATTCAGACCTGATAGGCAAACAGAACAAATACATTCTCTGCTGGGTTCGGTGTCACTCAGCTGACTGATCTGAAAACAGGAACCCACAGAGCAAAGAAGTGAGGTCAGGGGTCAAACATCACGGATAGCACCAGGTAAACTGGTGAATAAAATATAAAGCAGATGATTTTATTTGATTTATCAGTAGCTGAGCTTCCATTTAATTGTCAAGCGAATTATTATGATAATAAACTAGGCTATGCTAGTTGTTAGATGGCGGGATCCACCTTATTCCTAGCCTTCAAATCATCGGCATGACTTCTGGCCACTTAACCTGAACCGGCATATTCCATAGTAACAGGACGCTAATCCTCTTTCTGAGAGCAAGTGGTACAGCATAACATTTGTTCATGAAGATCTAGGTTAGCAAGTTCATCGAGTGAATGCAAATAACACTGTTATTATTGCTCAGCCCACTAAGCTAATGCTTCTAAAGCCTTGAAAGTGCTGCCGGTGCATCAGTTATTATGATACTTTCACCGGATATAAAACCCAGAATTGTTTCTCCAGTGACCTCCCCAAGTAACTTTTGGATAGGCTACGTTATGCATGGCTGTAACAAGCTGAGAAGAAAAAGCAGAGGTCCTGAACCAGAAAACAAACCACTTGTTTGCCAACAAATAATAAACCTCAACGAAGAAGAAGAAGATTATGGCAATATCCAGGAAGAGACAAAGATCACAGCTTCTTCCTCTTCTTATGCTCTGCCCATCTGACCGGTCATGTGGGTAAAGTGTTGGCTACATCAGAACATATCTATAAAAAGTGTTTTCATCTCCCATGAAGCGCATAACTCTTTTTCCAAAAAGGCTAAAAACCACCTTAAGCAAACGTCATAACTTGTTTGCTCATGAGATTATCTCAATAGTGGATGGGGAACAAGAAAAAGATGACTACTTCAATCATCATGAACAAAATCTGCCTCATGTTTTTTGTTTCTTCTGAAAAATTAAACGAGCTTCATACAATAAAAATCCCAAATCTACCAAGGAGAGACGTTTCATTTAGGCCTGCTTTGATGAGACAAGAAGGCGCCTCAGAGACTAGAGAGAGAGTAATTGAGATCATGAGACAATGTGGGCGCCAAGAAGAACATAAGGCATCAAAAGTCAGAGATACAGTCGATCTATGTGTGTGTATGTGTGTGTGCACTTCAGTCTTGGCATTAAGTAAGATTCCCTTCAGCTCTGATCAGCTGAAATCATGTTAAATCATACTTCAATGATCCACGGTTCTCAGTTCTGAGAGGAGGAAATCTTTAGTTCCAAAAGATCTTATAAATTATCAGCAGAAAGCTTTAAGCTTCATGAAAGTGCTTTTTTGTGAGAGTCAGACTGTCTGTCCAAGTCAGTCCAAAAAAAAGAAGAAACTCCTATTTCCAAGCCTAAACCTGATATCCTCAATCAGTGTCTGCCAATGTACGGCTGCACCAGATCCACTGTCGTGTCATCCAGATCATCTTAGCCTCTATAGTCCTCCGTCAACTCCTCTGGGTGAGATAAAAGGAAGTCTGAGCTTAAAAAGAGGGCGACGAAACACGGGGATACTCAAGAGAAGAGGGTGAAGTGGCGTGTGGGGCGAGAAGAAAGAACTGAAATGACTAGCATGAGAAAGAAAGAGAGTGGTGAGAGAAGTGCTGTTGATGACGCATAAAAAAACCTCTCAACATCTCAGAACATGATGCACACTCTCAAGAGGATAGTCTCTCAACTCTCCTTCTAAACTTCCACCAACATGCCCCCTCAACCTCAATCCGCTCCATCCTTTCTTTCTTTATCAGCAGCTTCTAAAGTCTCCTGTTATAATCTCTCCTCGCTCCGCCTCGTCTTTTTCATTTTCTCTTTAACAGCAGCTGCAGAGACTGAGGGATAATATTAGCACCTAATTCATCTACATCACCCCTTACAAAAGTACCACTTTAGTCAAGCCACTTCCCTGTCGCATTTGCATTCAGACGTACAGTATATCTTCCTCTAAAAACAGTACTTCAACACATCCTGGAGAATCGGAATTGCTTGCAAGATGGAATGAATAACATTGCGGTTTAATAAAATAACATTATTGGTGGATGTTAGTAAAGCACAGAGTAAAAACCATGACCATAAACCACATCTGTATGTTAAATTTCATTTGCCTATTGTGACTCTCCAGCTAAGGAACACAGCTGGAGGGAGCAGGATCGGGACATTGAAAAATTGTGCCCTGTGACTATAATTTCATGAGCAAAATGAATATCAATGTTAATTCGATTGCAGGAGCAATAAATGTCAATTAATCTGACATGTGCTTGATTAAACTCATTCTTCACCTCCACCTGACCGATGTTTTTTTTCTGTGCACCATGTGCAAACTGCAGCATCCAGCTGAGCTGAGAATATGCCACATGGACACAGTGTATTCTGTCATCCTGAGCCAGCTGCACACAACTGGTTTCCTACTCTGTCAAGCCACAATGACTCCAGCGCAAACGTATATTTCGTCATCTCTCAGAAAGTTTCCATATTTCAGATGGTTTGAATATTTCATTTTAATTGTGCAGGCTGATAAAGGTCGTGGTGGTCTATTTAAACAGCATCCTCTTTTCACAGAGACATGATTTCTTTGTTCCTCGTGGTCTGCAGAGGGGACCGGCACACCCACACAAACACTAAGCCTCACTAACCATCGAGAGGGTTGTTGAATAGCTGCTGCTGAGCTTAATAGACGGCTTTTATTAACAGGCTTCTGTGCCCTTCCACTATTCAGACTATGGAGCTAATTGCTCTGATCTCTACGTGAATGGTCTTTTTTGCTGCTCATTATGAGAGCTCTGCACCACCTTCTCCCTCTGTCTCCTCCTCTCCTCCCCTCTTTGAGGGTGAGGGATGGGAGAAAAAAAAGTGAGAGAAATAGATGAGATAGAAGAAAAATCTTTTTACAGAGACAAAGCAGCTTTGCTTGTGGTTTGTGGGAGCAGTGCTTGCTGGGAGCTGGAGTCTTGCCAGTCTCAGGGAGCAGACTTAACAGTATTGGTTGATAAGCTGTTCCATCTAAACAAACATTTGTTAAAACTGCATGGAGGCCATTTGGAGGAATTTGATGCTGAAGCTCTCCTACATGGGGCAAGCAGAATTAGGCCAACTCATTTTCAACTTTGCTGTATAATCAGAGGATGGGTAATGGCTGTGAAAGGAGGCAGACTTACTGTCCTACACAAAAACGATAAATAAAAAACAATTAAGTAATGACCTGATCAAAGTCAATGCACATTATAGAGAATGTTAGTGCACTTATGCATAGCCTGCCACTAAACAACAGATCTATAAGCAGAATGTCATTGTCAATCTTTTTATCTAATTATACAAGACCAGAATATTTCACTGGACCGTCAAGGTGAAATTATTATAAATGATTATTAATGTCACCTTAAAGGTTCTTTGTGGAGTTTCTGACCTCTGGTAGTGCCACAGAGCTGTTTATTCTATTCGTGGATCCCTGTTTTGTTCACGCACATGCACGAAAAATACAAAGTTCCCATCAATGGCAACACTATTCTACTGGTCAATTACAGGTTAAGACATGCTGCAATGAACCAGCAAAGGCAGTGAGGAGGAATGCCGCAAGTTGGTAAACACTAGTGTGCAGTGCTAGCTCAAAACATGCTGTTTGGCACAGATTATCTGGTAATGTGAGGGGTTTACGATTCCAATTTTAAACCTCCTGAACTGCTCAAAGATTCATCAGGGCTGCTTTGCGATTTAAAATCTGGATGATTACATTGGTGTCTACCAAGCTGGACCACTACAAAAGCTGAAGGCACTGCCAGGCAACAGTAAACTTTCTATCCCTTGAGGCTAATGTTAGCTAGCATGCTACTGTTAACAGAAACTTCAAATGTCACCTGCAGTTCTCACTGAAAAATATGAAACTTGACTTCCCACTCATCCAGACTCCTTTATCCTTCTGCCTTTTTTCTCTCTCACTGCAACGTGTAACTACAGCAAGTTGTTGCACCACGTAAATCTCTATGTTGTTTACATCTACTGCCCAATGAGATGACATGAGAGGGATCACGTGTAATCCAATCTGGCCATTTACTATTAGATCTGATGGACTGTGTTGGAGCAGATAAGATGAAAATATACAAAGTGTCAGCTAGCAGAGGAGACAGTTTTTAGAAAGGATGTAATGATCAGAATTGTAAAAACAGCTCTAGATCTTGTTAATGTGATTTGAATACAGGGGTTGAACTCTTTATACCCTCATGGGGTTAAACACGTTTTATTCAGGGTGATATCTGGCCACAGTCCCTCCTGCTGGTGTAAAAGCATGGAAAGTGTTTCTGCAGTCCTACAGTGGACAGGAACTTTCCATTCCTAATAAAATCCACAGTGTCACATGGCAGAACCCAAAATGGCTAAATCAGACGGGTTCCTGGTTGTAGTGATGCCTTTTCAGGCAAATGGAAAGTAGGGCACTGCCAGACTGGCACTGGGCAGTCGGCTCAGAAACCGGAGGGGGCACGCATGAAAGGGCTGCTCAAGCCATTAGAAATAAATATGTGAGACTGTGACTGGTGCTAGAGAGGACAATCAGGTAAGATGCATTGTCTGTGCTTGTATGTTTGTCTGTACAATTCTGTATTTGCAGACAGATCTCAGATCAGCTTGAAGAGGAAGAAAACAGCAGGTGACTTGGCCTCTAAGCCATGGGTGAGGGACACAGAGAGGACACATCTGCCAATGCATGAAAAACAAGCAACTGAAACAGACTCATCAGCCATCCCACCAGAAAAAAAGCCATAATCCACCTTAGAGCAGGTGTAAGGATGCATAAACAATGTTTGACAGACAAAATCACAAGAAAAAGGTTAACCAAGAGGTCAAACACAAAAAAGAAATTGTCTGCTTCAACATCCTCTACAGTTTTCAGTCTGGACATATAAAACAGGATGTAAGCCCAATAGTGATGACTGTTCTCTAACAAACTTAAACAACGACACTGGTGTAAACACAAATCCACAGAAACACTCACAAAACAAAATGACTCATTTGCAGGGAGGGGCGGCACGGCCGGCCACAACCCATCACCAGTGTTTCTTTTCTCCAATGCAGTCATGGCTGCACTGACCATCTGACGGTATTATTGATTTAAGTCTCAGAAATGTTATATAAAATGCATTCTGATTGTGTGCATGAGCTCACTTCAGATATGTCTCAATGAGTATCTACCTGGTAAAATCAAAAAAGAGAGGGTGAATATGGTTTGTGTGCACAGATGGCTAACAATATGGGTCCCAGCAGCTTATCACCAGGAAACACACAAAGAGAGAGAGAGAGAGATACTGTGTGTGAATCACCTTGGTGGCTTATAAGCATACAGCAGGATATTTTCCAATCAAATGGAGAGTAGTAGGAGAGGTTGAGATGTTGTCTGGCTGAACAAGCATTTAAACATTCTGTAGGTCACATTGATTTTTTAAGAAGCTTCTGTGTAGGATTATCCATCACTGCAACACCATATAGGGCCATGAAAGAACTCCCTCGGCAGGCAAAATCCTTATTATATCTTGAAAGCCTCAAACTCTGACACACGAGCTACAGTAAAGACATAGCTTGCGTGAATGTCCAGCCACTGCAGACTGTAACATTGCAGCTATAGTGATCATGGTATACATTACTGATGATTATAAATGTCATTTTATCAGCCATCTGCTGCACTCTGGAGTTATAGTATGTTCTTATCAGAAAAACACACTGTACTGACCTTTCATCAACACTTTTTAATTACGCCTTGTTTTTGTCTGGGCGCTTGGGGCACGTGTCGAGAATTTAGCAACAAATCTGTCATTAAAAATGGCTTTTAATTAGCTACCCAATGCAGGTTCTCTGCTGGGTTGTATTGTTAAACACTTACAGTAAATCATTGACAACAACCAATTAAAAACTAGGCTGCGCAAGCGGCCTGCCTTTGGGTACACACTAAACAGAGAAATTAATTTCCTCTTCAGCGTTATTTATGATTTCCTCCCTGTCCCGTTTACATGATGAGGAATGGAAGAACGTGTGATATCTGCTCGGACACTTTTTTGTACACACACATAGACACACACACGCACACACCACACCACACACAGCAGTATTTGGGCATTACAGAGGATTACAGAACAGGCTGGAGTTAATGAGCTCATAATTACTGCTAATTCCATCTGCCACCAGGATCAGAGCAGGCCAGGGGTGTCAGCTAGAGGTACAGCATGTGTGTATATATGTGTGTGTGTGTGTGTGTGTGTGTGTGTGTGTGAGTCCATTCAGGGAGATAGCAGGTCACATCCCTAAATGGCCATCACAGAGGAGAAACACTGTTGTGCCTTTTTGACAGGCATATCCCTGACAGCAATGGCCCGGGGGTTTAGGACACAAACACACACACACACACACCAAGCATACACATCAGATGCACTAAATTGCTGTTGTCCCCTGGAGTGAAGCTTGAATTAGCTGTCAGATGTGTGTGATGTTAGGAGCTGGAGGGAACGGCAGCTTTGCTCAAGACACTGCACCATTGAGGGTTACACTTAAACCAGGCAGGGCTGTGCATTACTGGCTCTCAGGTGTGTGTGTGTGTGTGAAGAAGGATATTAAGGTACATCATTCTTCCAAGGTTTCCTCACAACGATGGGGACACATTCTACAAATGCTTGGGGCTTTCAGGGTGGAAAGTTAAAGCACTGAAAAGGCACTCAGGAATCCTGGTCAGTAAAATGTTTTTTTTTTGAGTGTGGGGGAGGTGGAGATAGATGGACAGAGAGAGAACTGTACGGCTTGGAAGAAGAGGAGGAATTGCTTCAGCGAAATTCTCCTCAGACAGCAAATTTATCTCTGAATCTCTTGTCTCCTCCTGACCTCCCCAGGGTGGACAGGAGAGGTTTGCTCAGAGTTCAACACATCGCAGCTGAGAGTCGACATGGCTCTGAACTAATTCATCCCCGTGAAATGAAGCAGGACTGTTGAAACAGTGGAAGACCTCCAAGCTTCATATAAGGAACTTTGAGTGTTGAAATACTCTTGGAACCAAAAATTGTGACTGTTGATCATGCTGACGCCAACTGGGTCATCTTGATCTTCTCATACTGTGAAGCCCCAAAAAGGAAAACAGTAGGAGCTGAGAGAGGTGTGCACCAGACACATACTCTTCTTCTTTGTATGTGCCTTCTTCTTACTAAGCTCAAATGGGGTTAAAGTTTAAAGGTTACTGACCCTCAGTCTAAATAAGGCTGATGCAGGGCTTTGAATGCAGTCACAATACAAACAATGCCTTTTGAACGCATTTAGCATAAATTAAAGCTTTGATTGCAAAACGAGAATGGGAGAAAAGTGTTTAACAATTTCTCCACAAAGTGATTTCATGCTCTTAATATAAGAGGCATGACAAATTGGGTCAAAGAGCATCAGATTTCAGAAGATATTAAAATGCCTCAGTGTGTTAGGTGGTGACCACCAGGGCTCTTATATGACCCAATAACCCTTGACCCCCAAAAGTACCCGGAGTTTCTTCCAAACTGACTTTTTTCTATACATGTGAGCAGGAAGTAGAAGAGGGACAGCACTCCTGGGACAAGGTGGAACAGCCTTTAAATCACCTCCATAAGTAGTTCAGTCTGGGGTGCAGTGTGGACTGCGGAGCGCTTCCCAGCCCCAAATCAAGGGCTAAGAACTGGGGAGGAGCTCACAGGGGGAACCCCAGAGCGCAGAGGCCCAGGACAGGGGTTGGACGCTGGGGTAGAGTTACCTCTGGCCTCCCTCCAGACACATCAATGACAACAAAACAGAGTGAAAGACGATATAGCCAATCTGTTGGGTTTTGTAAAGGGAAGCTGTTGCACAGGCCCAAGTTTAATGACTGATACTGAGGAAGAAATCTAATAGTGACAGAACAGTATTCATTTACAGTAATGAGGATATTGTCAGTGTTTGCAGTGCTATCAAATGCATCAGAATAGGGAACCAACTCCCCCCCAACACTGTCATACACACACTCATGCACATATAGCAGATGGAGGAACTATGTCAGCATGATGTGAGCCGGTGTTCATGGGAAAAAATGGGCAGTGGCTCAATATGGCGACCAAATGCCTCAGTCAGAGCAACTGGCACAGAACATAAATAACATTTCAGAGGGCATCTTCCCTCGACACAAAGAAACTGTCATGTTACAAAACTGTTTGCCTAAAAACTGATTTTAGATCGTGACCGATCTCGAAGTTGTCCACAATCCACTTTTTAGGCGAATCATAAGGGTTGCACTATTTAATGTCCTCTTACTTCTGTTTCCAAACTTCACATAGCATCATCGACGAGCGGATTCCATGCTTTGCGAACAAACCAACAGATTAATGTAGCAAACTAGATGGCGAAGCTGATTTGATGAGTTACTTCCTCTGTCTCTTCCTTGAGTGACATCAATGTTGTTTATTTAAGACATTTGACATTTGTATAAAATGTGTTTGTGAAGGTCACAGTGGCTTTGACATTTGACCACCAAAATCAAACCAGTTCATCCTTGAGTCCAAGTTGACGTTTGAGCAAAATTTCAAGAAATTCCTTCAAGGCGTTCCTGAGATATTGCATTAAGAATGGATGATCCAAAAAACACGCCTGCAGCCGCAGCTTTCGCCCGCCTGGAGCTATTAAAATTCATCAGCTATGTCAAGTACAGCTACAGGCTACAGGGCATTTTTAAAATTGAGAAAAGAGATCACAATTTAGACTGTGGCTTGTGGCTGCAATTAAACAGCTCCTGATATTAGCTCTTTGGCCAGATCGCCTACACCTACTTCAGTGTTGTAATCAGTTCTGTACTTTCTTATGATAACAGCTCATTATCATCTAATAACTCGATTGTGTTAATCTCCCCAGATTAGTACATGCAACAGCAGTAAATTTCCACATTGCTGTGAGATGTGCTGATCAGAGTGGATCCGTGGATTATGGGCCGATGTTACTTAAGAGGCCAAGCAGCATCTCTTCAGTCAGTTTGGGGGGTAAGAAAAGAGAAGGTATGTTTAGACAGAGAGATATCACAAGGTGAGAACATGTGAATTATGTGATTGCGTAGATTTTTTTTTAAAAATCAAATCAAGCTTCACAAAGAGACTACAGATCTGAGTAGAACACCACCAAGCACCTGCCAAAGGCTGTCCAAACATCACTTCAACAAAAAAGAATCAAAGGCCCATTGACTGGAGCAGAGATACTCTTTCACTTCTTCTGGCTGAGATAAAGCAGACACCTATTAAAACACACAAAGTACTCCCATGCTGTGGAGGGGACTGACAGGTCGCTGTATATGTGTGTTTATATACGTGAACACATGTGGTGGTCATCAATAGGCCTCGGGGCGCACCCTGCACGAGCACGCACCCATCACCTGCTGTCACTCATAACACACGCACACCCTTGTCATGCCACTTAAAGTTGTTACAGTGAGTTTGGGAGACATTCCTCTCCCTCGGGCAGCTCAAAACACACACTTCACATTCCAGCGAGTGTATTCTGGGGTTCCACTCCCTAATCCTCTGACATATGCAGACGCATATATGCATACCATCTCACGAGTGCACACACAAAAATAAAATGACAGACGCAGAAGTTCCAATAAAGCGGAAATATTCTGCCTGAAGTTCCCTGTCCCAACACGAACTGAAGGAAAACATTTCTGCAAGTTTCAAGGCAAGACATTGTCTGAGCTTTTTTACTCACTCTACATTTCCTCTAAAACTACTTCACTATCAGATGAAAATGACATCCTGAGTTTGTTATTCTCTGCGGCCATTGAGGTTAGGCTTCAAGCTCTCTCGCTCGAGCCTGTTAAGGTGGACTGTTGTCTGGCTGTTGGTCCTAATTTGACTTTGATGTAACAGAGAGACTCACTAAACTGCAGGGGGCACCACCTCATGAAAATATGAGCTCTGTTTGTGAACACAGGCTCCTGTGTGTACAATAAAAAAGTGCATGTGTCTTACAAGCACAGGTTACAAGCATCTGTTGTTTCGCTCTCAGGTCTCCCTAATGACCTTGTAGGCCGGACAAGTTCGCTTGTTCACTTAATTGCCTAACATCAAGAGTCAGTGGTCGTATGAAATGACTTTGGCCTGTTTTTTTTTTCCCATTTTAACCTTCCATCCAAACTGACCTGAAGTTTTTCTCCCCTGAAATTAATACATTTGAGAATAAATCTGGAATTTACGGTAGTGTGGCTGCAGAGAGTAAACGTTTTCTAGAGCTTCCATGTCTATAAATTGTTGGTTGGTCAGCAGCTGAATCAAACACCCTGCACATGCGCAGCAGAGAAGATTTTAATGTTTTTATTATTCTGCCGTTTCTATGTGAACAAGAACCTTTTTTAAACACATCCAAGATCACGCCTGTGTGGATAAAAAGATTTCACCTCCCAATTTGTGTTTTCAGATTTATCTGGACTTGTGTTGACATGTTACTATGCTGAAGATTATGCAGTCCTTCTCATGAATCATGAATCATGAGGGTGTGATAACATCGTCAGCAGCCCGTTGACCCTTCTAACTCATCCAGCATCTGAGTCAGCAATGTTTGTTTTCAAAGCAATTTTATCTATTTGTGCTGGAACCCTTACGTCCAGCATGATAAACAACATTTGTGTGTTTGTGATGAAAACAGTTTGTAAGCTTTCTACATCTTCAAACTACAGCAAAGACGATCCTGGTGTTGCATTTGGACAAGTGTCCTCAAAAGACGCTGCAACCATTACTGTCATCACTAGTTAATCTACCAATATTCTCACGATTAATTGTTTAGTCTACAAATGTCTGTGAAAAATGCTCATCACAATTTCCCAGAGCCCGAAATGATGTCTGCAAATTGCTTCTTTTGTCTGACCAACAGCCCAAAACCCAGAAAACACTTCATTTACTGTCAAAAATAACAAAGAAAAGCAGCAAATCTCTACATTTAGGACACTGGAAAAATGACTTTTAATCAGTAATAAATAATAGTTTGCTGTTAATCTTCTTTTGATTGACTAATCAATTGGTAGACCACTCTTTGGAAATACTTTATTTACTGAAATGTCAAAGTTAGTGGGCATTGGCACTGTTAGCAGTCAGGTGCCACCTGACAAACCCAATCAACATGTCTCAACAGCGTGGCGAATGAGCCATTTCACTGCACTCTGCCACACAGATGGATATAATTATGATGTAGTAATTAAAAACATTACAGTTTTCAGCATTAATTACTACACAAGGTGTCTAATGAAGCAGCTGATGGCAGGTAGCTGTCAACCAACCAGAGCTGTTGACCAACACTTCCTAAGTAAATGACATCAGCTGTGACATGAGCCTGGTCCGCATTACAGTGACCAAAGCTCCAATTTTATTTAATCAAGAGGCTCTTAAGAGAATTCGGGTGTGACTAACATTAATGAGTGATGTCACCAGCTCGCAAATCAGCTATTTGGACAAAGCTGTGTTTGTTAACGAGGGGTGGATCTAGATATGGTGGAAGATCATGCTGACCAGGCTTTTTTCACACACAGCAAAAGACACTAAGTTGATGTTGGATTGCTTTCAATATGACTAATAAGAGTTGCTCAAATCTTTGTGTTGGCGGGTGGAACTGGTTATCCAATGATGCATGTTTAATGTTTCATTACGTGGAAACACACACACACACGTTGACACCCACACACACTTACTAATGCCACCTCTGGTTTTGATCATATAGTTAATCTGTCTTTTGACAGCCAGTTTGTTTAAAGACACAAGTCCAACTCAAACACGCATATCTAAAAAAACACTCTGGAACTGAATATGTGTGTGTGTGTGTGTGTGCCTGTCTGTCAGTGGGTTGTATGTATGTGTGTCTGCTGGGTGTGTCTAATGCCCTGACATCAGGCCACTCTGCTCTAATGGGTTTACATCCAGGGTCAATGGATGCTACAGGGGTCAGAGCAAAGCTGACCCCATCAAACCATCTCCAACTCACACACTGATTCAATAAAAGCATCTCTATCTATCCATGTTGTCTTAATGCCTCTAAAGCACGTCAACTCCATGATTAGTCAATAACTTTCAATACATCTCAGTCTTCTGCTGCAGCTACATGTTCTCAGCCAACATCACCATCCTCCTCACATCAGCTGCCCTATATTAGCCCACACATATAGACACACAATTAGGTAACTCTCACATAGCGTGGGTATATAAAGATGATAAGGGGGAGGCCTGTTGTCCTTCACCCAATCACAGCAGATATACCGGCTGAAGGCGTCGTTCAAAATGTAGGTCAGCAGCCAGTTGAGTAGAATGCGGTCCGGTCCCCGCAGCGGATCAATGCGAACACACCCACACACACACTCACACTCACACTCACACATACATACCTGACTCTGCTGAGTGACCACCACACACCAGCACACCAGTTGTCACAGCGCGCAGCTTAAAACAATGGAAACACTTAAGGCGCGCATGCATTATGCGCATTTACATCCATTAGCACTTAATTCTGATTAGATGATTTGTAGTAACGCGTCTGCTCTCTGGTGTATAGATCCATTTGATGCTCATGCAGGAACACTTTGCTGCCTTTTATACGCTGATCCTTAAAATAGAAAACAGTGCTGCTGATCAACATATGGTTTTCCGCATTGAGGTCTGCACCTATAGATGCAGACTATGGCTCCATCTATACGCCCAGTCTGTCTAGGCTGAGATACGGTATCCTATAATAATCTGAGCGCAAGTCAGTCACACTATGAAACGTGCCACCATGCAGCTGTTGGAGTTTTATCAATGAGACGTGCTGCTGGCGCTTTTTACGCACCGCTTCTACAACCCATTCACCGCTAACACATAGACTGGCGTTTGTCCCGCGCATATTTACACAATCTAATAAAGCAATGTCACCAGTGTGTCAATTAGCTTCTCTCATCCGGTGTCCTCGGTCACATGCACACTCCTGGTCTCATCCGTTACCTTGACAGAAAGTGCATTGTCCTCCCCGCGCGCTGCGGCGCCGGGAGCTGCAGCATTTTCCCGTTCAGCACGCGTCCGCTCATTCTTCAACCGGCCAGCTTTCACGCCGCTTTGTTCCCGTTGGGCATGTCCCGCTGGTACGATGAGAGAAAGAGAGAGAGATCCACCCGGTGCTTTCCTGTCCGCCGCTGATAACCGGGGGGGGAACCGCCTGTACGAGTCAGCAGCGTTAACTGACTGACTGACTGACCCACTCCCGCAGTGTGCCTCCACTCTCTCTCACACACACAGAAGGGGAGGGAGGGAGGCGATGAGCATGGAAAGGGAGGGAGGGAGGATAGAAAAAGGCAACACCCCGAATTCCTCCTCCTCCGGCCCCCGTTGCACTGATCGCGACCAGCTGTGTCTTTTCCAAAAGCGCATAGAGGCTTTAACGCGCATTCAGCCGCATGATAAAACCCGCAGTCATCACATTCTCCAGAGCGACATGTCAAAGACGTTTTCACACTCTTAAATCTCCAATCAACACACGAGACAGCCCGCCCTGTCTGAGTCCAATCACCCAGCCCTCTTATCTCAAGTGAAGGCTGGTATTCAGTTTAATTTTGATGGACAGAGGAGGAGGAAGTAAAAGTATCAATAACATGATGTCAAAATGATGTAAAATTTCACAGAGCACACATCAGCAGGAAAGTTTATGCACTCATGATTCATCACTGATGCACTAATGTGTAATCTGTAGCTGCTTTCCAATCAGACATAGTGTTTATAAGTGGGACCTAATGGCTTTACTAATGCTTAATAATTTATTCATGCGTCATATCTGTAATAAACCATTTGTAAAATCACATTTTGGGTTGCCAGGTTGTGATAAAATGCTTTTGGCTGGGATATGTCCTGCTTCAGCATATCTCGCTTTGCCTTTTTAGCTCTTCAATCCATAAAACTGTGGAGTATCTGGCCCAATATCTACATATTACAACAGCAGACCTGATAGATTATTGTAAAAATAGTAAATCTGTAATAACGGGCCATGTGATTTTATATAAATGCTGTAGCAAGTGGAATTTTGAGCTAATTACCTCCGCCAACTGTGTCTGTTTTTGTCAGCAGGATTACACAAAAACTACAGAATGGATTTCTACAAAACTTGGACAGAGGATGGGTCTCGCCCAAGAATAGTCCCCATTAAGTTTTTGTTCAGATCCGGATAAAGAAACGAATCCAGGAATGTTTTCTCACTTTCTTCAACATTACAGATGGGTTGTTTTTAGACATTTTTGTTAATTTCTCAGGGAATAATACAAAGAACTTGATGACAACAATCAGGTGATTTAGGTGGCTGGTATCTATAAGTGAGTACAATTTGATGAGGATCCCGATGGAAATCCAGATGCAGCAGATTAAAATGTGTTTTATGTGATATTGGATTAGGCTTGATTGCAGTAAAGGGGACTGTTGGGCCTTGGCGGAGGTATGCACTCTACTGAGTGCCATTCTACTGTAGTTTAAGCTGTAAAATGCATCACATATTATAGTCTGGTCAAATGTTTTCTATGTAAAATCGTAATCTGCAATGTAACCAGTGATATCAGCTATAAAAAGTACATTATTTTCCTCTAAGTGTAGAGAAGCAGAAATATAAAGTGGCATTTTAAGGAGTAAAGTAGCTTTAAACTTCAGTATAGTACCTGAGTACATTTACTTTCTGTCCAGTAAATATCACAACAAGGCTTTACATATGGGCTTTATGGTGTGAAGACCATAGCAACTCATAGATATCTCTCTGAAATAATACAAAAAACTTAGTTTGATTTATTACACATAAAAATCTCTCAACAGTCGCCCACTGTCTGGAAGAAATGCTGGCAAGTAGCCAAACCAACGAGGGCATAAATAAGCCTCAATCAGGATGTAATGAAGCAGGCAGGGTAAATGACTCTAGTGTTTCTATTGTAACAGAGTGTGTATTGGCTATTGGAGACTTTCAGAGGGATAGAGTGGCTATCATGTATCCTCTCCCGCCCCCCTCCCGAGCTCTGCCCCCCTCACAACATCCAGTGGTGTTTAAACACTTAAAGCACTGAGTGGACCCCAGTGAATAGATCTGCCTGTCTGCTGGGTCTGTTCAATAAATGAATGAAGGGTGAGAAAGAGAGAGACAGAGGAGGGGGAGAGATGGAGATAATTAACTTTTCAGTGAAGACTAAAAGGGGGTGAGTGGTAAAGAGAGAGAAAGACAAGAGATAGAAATAGAGAGATTGGAAGACGCACCCACAGAGAGAGAGAAAAGAGATCATTTACACACTCTTTTTAAGTGCAGAGGGAACAAAGACAGGATTCTTCAGGGTGCTGCTCACCCGTACCAAGCAGGGCGAGGTGGGCACAGTGTTTGTGTATGTGTGTGTGTGTGTGTGTGTTGGGGGTCTGATTGGCACATTGGCATGCTGAACTGCAGGTGTGTGGAGCCGCTGCCACCGTTGTTGCCTAGCGTTACTAATAAAGAGAAAAGAAAACAGTTTCTATGTGCACACACAAACGCTCCCACATCCACACGCACACACCCACAATCCTCCTTAAGTCAGTGTGAGCCTTTGCTTTTATTTATGTCAACGCTCATCAGAGTTTCTGGAAAGGGTAGTTGGACAGCGCTCTGAGCCTGTCTGGCCAGCTTTTACTTTGACCGCTGACTCATGTCCAGACATGCCCTCTGACTGTCTCTTTTTTCACTTCTACCCTCCTTTTCACTCAGTATCTAAAACCACAGTGCCTGTTTTGAACCAAAGTGTTTGTGTGAGAGGCTTGGTGCAGTAGACCAGTATAATTAGGTGGTGATGTAACTGTGTAATGACAGTATACAGGCAGGGTCATCCATACGACCCTGGGAACCCGTCACTCCTCTGCTGATGAAAGAGACAAGCGACCTGGGAAAACTCATTCCCCTTATCAGACCAGGAACACACACAGACACACAGAGGCACATGCAACACTCGATGAGCCACAAACTGTATGTGGACAAACATAAAACTCACCGCCTCACACATATGTATCAGACTGAGATACTCCTCGTTATCATCACACACACAGAAATACTTCTTCAACTTTAAATCTTCACTCAACGCGACAACACTTGCTTTCCTCACCTGCTTCCTGTCCACGCTCACACAGCATACACCAGTGATGGAATGGAACTAAATACATTAGTTCAAGTATTGTACTTAAATACAATTTTGAAGTACTTGTACCTTACTTTACTTATTTCCATTTTCTACTACTTCCACTCCAATTCATTTAGGAAAATAATTTAATTTTTACTCCACTACATTCATTTGATAACTTTATTTACTAGTTCATTTGCAGGTTGCATGCTGGATCAGAGCTTACGTAGTGCATTTTTTAATTGATTTATTTTATCAACAGTCAGATTAAATAAAAACTAATTCTAATCATCAGAAAAAAGCTGAAATATCGGATCTGATAATCGTCCAGGCGGGTAATCAGTCGACCGATAATATGCTGTATTTACATACATGTAAAAATAAGTATAATTTACTTTTGAACATTTATAACCAGAAAATGACTATTTATACTTAAGTTTCTTCAGAAAGAAAAAAGTCTAGAGTACTGAGGAAGTTCAGACAAAATGTGATAAAGGTGCTCTTTGGTAGGGAACACTGATGTTCAAAAAAGAGAAACATCCAAGGCACTCTATTGGCAAAAATGTTGAACTGAACTGAACAAAATCAAAAAAAGAATGACGGGTTATGAATCTTTATCTCATAGTGAAATGTAAACTCATATACGTAAAAACAAGCTGTCAACACACACTAACACACACCCACACTCACATTCCTTTGTTAAGATTTTCTGGCAAATAGCCACCCCCCCAAGGAAGAGTCAAACCATAGTTTGTATATCAGCCTACATGCTCAGTCTAGTAGCTCACTAACAACAGACCAAGGTCTTAAAACCCACATGCTGAAAACATGACCTCACAGTGACAAACTCAGGGCTGAACATCAAAGTGAACGTCCCAGTCTGAAGAGGTAGTCCTGTGGTTAATTGAGGGACCCTCCATGTCTGGACTACCAAAAGCATCTAATTAGGCTCCTGCTTGGACAGGACACTATTCTCAAGGTCCAGTCTGCAGAGGACAATATGAAGTGGAAGCGCTGAAAAAACTTGACTTCAAGGAAGGTTTGTACGTTCAAGTGACAGAAAGGAACAAGAAGAACGACAAAAACGGCCAACGCACACAAGAGCTCAAATGCAGCTCAACAGGTTTCTGCAGCCGGTTAAGCTTAGGTCTCCTGGGAAAATAATGAGGATATGTTCACTATTGGAAGCACGGGTGCATGAAGGAAAGTATGAGATTAAAAGATGGCGTAATGAGGAGAACAGGAAAGGAGAATGATGGCGGGAGGGCAGAAAGAAAAGTGTGTGACTAATGTCGAAACAACTCCAGAGAATAACACGGTGGGAGTCACTGGTAGGGAAGAAAGGTTAATTCTTATGCGCATTACAAACCCCCGTCACACCCCACTGTTAACCCTCCGAGGCACAGCTCTAGTGAGCATATTGTATGTGTGTGTGTGTGTTTGTGAGCGTGTCTGTAGCGTAGATTTGAGGCAGCTTCCATCCAAAGTTCTCCATAAGCTTGTTCTTAACCGTGCAGTTTCATTTACCCCCTATAGAGGAACTAAGCATCTACTTTAAAGTCTGTATAGAAGTGGAAGGAGGATATGAATGACTGAGAGCAAGGTTAGTGGGAGTGCGGGTTTGTTTGTGTGTGTGTGTGCATGTGTGTGTGTGTGTGTGTGTGTGTGTGTGTGTGTGAGTACGCTTGGGCGGGCCTGTCTTCTTCTGTGGGAACCAACCTGCAGGAAAGAACCTGATCATTTCCTCAAACTCTTCTTTATTAACAAGAACAGTATTCTTCACACTGTAGACAATGTTTTTTACATAAACACAATACAGGAGACAAAATTGCACTATACTTTCTAAAGGTTTGTTCTGCCCAGGAATGTTGCACGGTTATTCCGCCTCACCATTTTGTTTAAAAGGTACATTAATGGAATGTGGGATTGTCTTTGTTCAGCCTCAGAGCCAGCAGCAGTGGCAGTTACAGCACTGAATCGAAGCCAGTGTAATAGACCAGACACACTAAAGCAAAGAAGAAGCAGCGACGAAAACTCAACTGTTGCATCGTCTGTGTCTCAGTAAAAAAGCTGTACCTAAACACGACTACACCCAACGGCCAACTTGCTGTGTGAGAGGAAATACCTCTCTATACCACTAAGAGGTGATAATCTGTATTCGTCATTTTAAACAGGGAAATCAGAAGACTCAGGAATGCAGATATACAAAACGTGGCAAAGTTTCTGACATCCGTTCTCTTCTTGTGCACAAGATGTTGTGTTGCATGTCATGCCTTGTTTGCTTGTGACACGCTGGCATGCTATCCAAAATCACACACTACATAGTGCCAGCACTCCCTTTGTCTGGTGTGATTTTTTACATACGCATCAGTTTCCACACAAATGCATTACATGGCAAAAACATACTATAGGTACCATGAATGTCTGTACAAAATCTCCTCGAAATCCATTCCATAGTTGATGAGATATTACAGTCTGGACCAGAGTAGTGTTACTTTTGCTTTGCTGTTGCATCTTTCTAGGATTTGCATAAGGAGCTTAAAAATAGTAGGATTTAAGATGGTATAACAAGTAGATTTAGTTGTTCAAGTGACCCCTAATATATCATATTTTCCTGTATTGTGCAAATAGGATTTTTTGTTTATCCATATGTCTTTGTTTGAGTCTTCAAAGTGTAGCACCAAATTCAATATGAAGCCTTCCTCCAAAGTCTTAAAAGCAAAGGTTTGTTGACCAAATGATGTCAGTCTATATGGTTCATATCAAAGCTTGTTGGTTTAGCATCGTGTTCACCATCAGTTGTTGCTTTCAGGTCATTTCCTCCCTTTTATCTCCTCTATAGGTCAGGTGTGATTATATCATAAGAAAAGAAAATAAAGTGAATTCTGTAAACATCTCCAGGAAGAGCGGGATCGGTCTCTTTCCTTGAAGGAAACGGGGTGGAACTGGTCATCTGGCAGAATTCGTGACATTTTAACCTCTGTAAGTTAAGAAGCTGAGTCCACTCACACACACACACACACACACACACACACACACACACATACACACACACACACACACCGTTTATTTCCTTTGCACACTCATATGGTTGACATGGTAACACATCCCTCTGAACTATGTGGGGGTCCTCCACAGACACACACACACACACATACACACACACACACACACACACACCAAGACGACCATAACCCCCCCATCCACTCCCCCATGTCCTTGCAGTCTGCTGACCAAGTCCCTCAGTTCTCTTATTCTTTTCCAACCCTGCCATAAGAGGAAGCCAGGGATAAGCTGGGATTATGCCGTAGCGTCTCCATAGAGATTTATCAGGCCTCAGTATAGGGGGGCATCTATGCAACAGTAGCCATGACAGTAGTTTTGCCATTTGGTTGGATGAAACTGAATGGCAGGGCCTTCACAAGAGAGAGTGAAGTCATATTGGAGACAGGAGATACATGCTGTAGAAGTAGAAAAAGCCAGCAAGGAAGCAGAGGAAAGATCAACTTTCATGACCTTACCAAAGTTTTCTTTCATTCCAAAGCAGGATGTGGGAAAATCTGTCCGAGGGATACAAGTGCAGTTCCCAAGCTCCAATACAGAACATGTGTTTGTTGCTCAATATCAGCATATTTCACAATAATGAAATGACTCGTAGTGAAAATAAACATAATCTTGATATAAGTCAAGAATTCCTGTAACAACTGACTACAGTTGGCTTGGATGTTAACGCTAGTGTGTGTGTGTGTGTGTGTGTGTGTGTGTGTGTGTGTGTGTGTGTGCGTGCGTGTGTGTGTGTGCGCGCGTGTGTGTGTAAATGACAACCGATGAGCCAGCAATTACGAAGAAAGTCTCATTCACTTTTTTGTTTGTTTGGACTAAACTATGTAGTGTGATGAATTAAGTAATAAAACCATGTAGTTCAGCAAACACAAGAGAAGAAAAAAGAAGGTCCATGAGGACATTGTTCTCGCTGAAACAGGAGGTGTCAGGGGGTTTCTAGGACTGCAAATCCCTCTGTAGCCCCATATGTTACTCTCTGTTAAATCTTTTAATGTGTTCGTGTATCTGTGTGTGTATGCCTCTATACGTGTATATGAGCAGCATGTGTGGGTGGGTGTGTATTTGTGCCACTTTAGCAGACAAACAGATTAATGTCATTATTGTTTGTCAGCGGCCTCCTGGTGTTACAGCTGGGGCCGGTTACATCATCCCTGAGAAAAAAAGCCAGGCACAAACACTTTATATGTAAAGACAAGTTCAGCTACTAGATATGAACTAAATATAATTAGTGTGAGTACGGCCTCCATGCTTTGTTAACTCCGAATGAAACTGAAAAGCCTCTTAAATTGCATGTAGACTACAATAGAGAATGACAAAGTAATCTTCATATATGCTCATGTGATCATGCTGAGTGGCTGTGTGTGTGTGTGTGTGTGTGTGTGTGTGTGTGTGTGTGTGTGTGTGTGTGCGTTCTCCATGGGTGTTCTCTCTAGTGTTTTGCCCACACGTGCTGGAACAAAGAAACAGCGCACTCCTCCATTCAGTCAAGTTCCCTCAATAATGACAGGAAAAGTAATTGATTACACGCTGCACTGAGCAGAGAGAGACCAACAAGCGGCGCGCAGAGCCCGAGAGGCCCAGAGAAGAGCAGGTAGCGGATGACAAGAACAACACACGCCCCATCACCCTCCTGCACCCCACCTCACTCTGCCTCTCATCAAGTTTTCATGGGAATTGTCTGTGACACGCAATGTCATAAAGACAGAGAGAAAGACAGGTTGAGAAGGGGAGAACTCTTGATACAGAATTGACACGTTTTGTGACACCATTCAGAAGAGAAATTGAGCCTTATTTGTAGTATAATGAATGAACACATTCATCTTAAAAGGACCATACCAGTAGTTTTGGCTGATTTTAGTTAATTTTAGTTAGTTAGTGGTTGAGCTCACCCACTTCAAGTGTATGCTAACACTTTTGGCTTAGCAGCTACAGTGAATATTTGTGCTGAAAAAAGGGTGTAAATAACTTTTCAAATCAATTTGGGATCTCTGGACTTCTGGAGACTTGGATTATGCTGGACAAGGTGTCTGGAGTTATTTTATGTTTTTCCTTACATTTTAAAACAAGTCCCCATCTACTTCAGTTGTTTAGGAGAATGCTGCAACACCGCTTTGCTGTGAAGCTCCAGGAATGTTTTGTGGACTGAGAAACTTCACTTGACTTTCCATCAGCATGAAAATGAGTAGATAATGACTGAATTTCCATTTTTGGGTGAATTTATCCTTTAAGCCCAGATTGATTTGAAAAGACCAAAATTACATCACCACAATGACATAACTTTGACAATAATGAATGCAGTCGTTTACTGTGATGCATTGTACAGCTTTCAAGGATATGCCAATTGATTTTCATAACATATGGACATGGTATGGAACCAATGGCCGCTTGGAAAGACTGATTGGAAAATGTGAAACAGTCCAACACAGTTTACACAAAATTACTTGTATGGTCTTTTAATGCAAGAATCTATAACTCTTAACAACAAACTCAGAGGGAATGCGAGTTTACATCACTATGGAGTTAAAAGTGACTTATACACATGAGCAATTAAAGCAATTGTGATCAAATATTGAGCCAGATATTCCCATATATTGCTGCAGCTGGAAAATAAATCAATATAATCTAAAGTTTCTCTATTTCATATACATTTGTCATGTCCCAAAATCCTGAAATCAGTCTCAAAAGCCATTCCACAGTCACATTACTTTGATGGCACACAGCAATAAACACACACAAAAGTGTTTAAGCAGCTGTGCGTCCTATTACATGGACTATACGTGGGTCTTCCTTACCCGTATCTCACACTAAAAAAGGCAGAGATGACAGTTTTCTCCTCTTTTTTCCTAGACATATTTCACAAGAGCCCATTTTGATCTCAGCCCATGTTGTGACTAGCGTGTATTGTAGCCTGTATGAGTACTGCACTAGGTTTTTTATGGGAAGGGACCTTAACTGGTCTGCAACATGAGTCATAGTATAAAGATCTGGCTCATAGCAAGAGGGAAGCCCTGGGTGTGTCCACTGAGAATCACATCGGGAGTGTGTGTGTGTGTGCGTGTGTGTGTGTTTGTTCGTGAGAGAGAGAGTGAGCAAGCGGATCCATCACCTGTAACCTAAATCAGTTCCAGATGTGGGAAGAGGAATTCATTAATCAGACGTGTCAGGCTGTGTTAGGCTTTCTGTGTGTGTGTGTCTGTGTGTGTGTGTGTGTGTGTGTGTGTGTGTGTGTGTGTGTGTGTGTGTGTGTGTGTGTGCGTGTGTATGTGCGTGTGTGTGTATGTGAAGTTCTAGTAATTGGCCAGTAGATGGGGTCAGAGTACAGCAGGATTGAGCCTGACCTTAAGAGAAATAACACTGCTCTCTTTTCCCAACCTCACACACACACACACATTATAGTGTGGTCATCAGTAACCACCATCCCATTGGAGATAAGGCTAAAAGGCCATGTAAAGGTCCAGAAGTTGCACCTAATTAGAAGTGCTCTATCACTGGTATGGTCGGATAGCAATTAGTGGAGGGTCAGATAACGACCTCCAGTGTTTGAGTAACACCAAACATTTAAATAACGCCTACACTTATATGGTTTTATTTTTAAAAGACGTTTTAAAATATCTGTCCAGAAATAATCTCAGTCCATACTAACACAACTGAAAACGCATATAACATGACCCTTCACGTACACAGGGCATGCGCATGCTGTAGACAGGAAGCAGATTGTTGTCTACTCTGCGATCAGTTGCTTACTTATTGCTTAGGCAGAGTTAGCATTATAAAATACAGAATTTTAGAATTTAAAATAGACAACAACATTAGCAATGCCCTTTAAATTGTTATCCATGTTGAATTGAGCTCTGGTAGTGAAGGTTGATGTTATTTATTTTCTTGCGGAGAGGGGTCACATGATAAGACCCAATCACAGGGCAAACGTGGGTGTCTGCATCATTCAAAAAGTCTCATCCACATTAAATCACAATCCCAGAGTTTTCTAACTAAAACAGGGTCAGCAGCGTTTTCAAATGTCTCAGTTTGAGGGGTTTGAAAACACCGGTGTAGTGTGGATGCTAGGCTTAAGTGTAGCAAAAGTAATGCATTTTAAACTGAAAAAACGCATTAGTGTGGATGTAGCCTTAGTGGCAGGCACAAAGCGAAAGTAACAACTGTTGGCATCAAAGCTTATTTCAGGCATCTCTTGTGTTCAAAACAGATTACTTCTCTATTAAAACGTTCCTCTTTCTGATTCAGTTCCCTGTACTGTGTTGTGGAGTGACACTAAGAGCAACCAGCTCACTTCTGCTTTTCTAGAAAGCAGACAGCATAAAATCAAAACACTGAAAGCAGCCGACTCTGAAAAGCTTCAGGGAGCTTTGTTTCTCTCTCTCTCTCTCTCTCTCTCTCTCTCCCTCTCTCTCTCTGTGTGTGTGTCCTGCAAAAAAAAAACAAATGTTTTCATAATTCAGACATTTAGTGCAGCGAACCAGCGCGTCTCGCAGCGTAACCATGGAGACGGTGCGTTTACTAATGGGAGATCGCTGAGGATGGGAGCGCCTTCATCCAGTAACAAAAGCGTCTGCGCCCAACAGGGCGGAAAACAAGCCGCACACTCATCCAATCATCAGCACGTGTGTATGTGCAGGGTGAGCCCATTATCACCACTTGAATGATAACAATGGGAATCAATACAGACCATCAAGCCTTCAATGTAGACTTAATGCTATGTGCTGGTTTGCTATAAAACCACACACACAGTTACTGCTCTGCCTTTCTGAGCACAACATCTTCGCCCATGTTCCAATTTCCTCCATATTCACTGTCACACACTCAAAAGCTACAGAGACTGAGAAGTGTTGATCTCAAGAGAAACAAGCTAATGACAGAGCTGATTATTTACCATGTTTTTTGTGGAATTAGCTCTTCTCTGGAGAGTGGACTGCTCGCTTGTCTCTAATATGAAAATAGAGATACAGATTATATTAGTATATATTATACTATCTTGTCAATTCTTTTTTTGGCCATCGACTGAGATACACAAAAAGAATACAGATTGTATGTACCTCCCCAGTTCTGCCCTCTTGTCCTAATATGTCACTTCTGGCTCCAAAAACAAAGATGGTGAGGACCACAATGCCAAACTTGAGGCTCTAAATAAGTACCACACAAATCAACGGGTGACGTTACAGTGGATTTATACATGGAAGCAACATTATCATCCCACAGGAGTCCTGTGTGTCGGGCCTTGTCTGTCTGTTTGGTTGTCCCAAATCCCTGAGAAAAACATCTGGCTCTTCAGCTTGCTAGATGTTCAATTTTCTTCGCCTGCTTTGTTTGCCTGTCGTTTGGCAGGTAACATTATCTGAGTTTGTGTGCAGAAAATGGCTGCCTAAAATCAAAACAATAAACTAAAAGAGATTTTAAAATATCCGTTGAGCTGCAGATTTGATAATAGTTGACGTCATATTAAACATTTCAAAATAATACTGTTTTAATGCATATTTTAGTCCAAACTCTAAAAATGTCACAGTTTCCAAAGTGCAAATCCTCCATTGGACCACACCTCATTACTGCTTACATTCACACACACTCAAGACGAATGACCTCCTCATCGCCCCCCTTCCCTGCCGATTCCCGGCGAGAGTGACATGTGCGAGTGAGAGTGTGGGGGGATACTGGGAGAAGTCTGGTTCCAGATGTAAGTGGTCCTCATCGGACGAGAAGAGGCCCCGGTTAGAGAAGGACAGGAAACGGATAACTGACATAAGGGGTCCTGACTCAGTGAATGTGCGTGAGTGTATAGGGTCGGTGTGTCAGGCAGGTCACGGTACAGTCACGGTAAACTTACCTTTGTGTGAGAATGTGACTCATGCCTATACTGTTTAACTCGAGTGAGTCATTGTTAGTCTCGCGATGAGTCAAAGCCTGCTCACACATATATGTTTATGGCCAAACTCTAATATTTCCTCCCAATTTAACAGAACAAAGAGTACAGCACCCAAACAAAGAACATGTGTGTGTTTGTGATGCATAATTCATGTGGGGAAATCCTATGTATTATATATACTGGGATGAGATATGGTAGTGTACTGTGACCTCTGTATGACAGGGGCAGTGCCTCTATGTATAATGGATGAGGATGTGTAATAAATTATGAGATGAGGGAGGGTAATACAGCATGGGGGCGACTTCAAGAAGATAGGGTGGAGGGCACCAGGAAAGTGAGAACAGCAGCACTAGTCTGCCCTCTAGTGGTAAAGACAGGAACCACAGCACAACCTACAGACTTTAAAAGTGACCATATAAATTATTCAATAGAGGCGAAAATGTCAAGTTGATTAACAGAAAAAAAATTTTGGTCATGGATCAATACTTTAACACTAATCTTGCCACACATTTGCTTATTCTTGAATGTGAGGATTTGCTGCTTTTCTTCATCGTAAATTGAATATCTTTGAGTTTTAGCATGTCTGTAAGGTAAAACAACTTCAATATGTGACTTTGGGCTCTGTGAATATGTGAGGGGCATATTGACGTTTTATAGAATAAACAATTGGTAACACTTTATGTTAGTGTACACATATAAACCACTGAATCGGTGCTTATTAGAATGCATATTAGTAGCATACTGGCTCCTTATTAGTCATTACAAAGCACTTAGTTAATGCCTTATTCTGCATGGCCATATTCTACACACTACTAGGCTTTTAACTAAGAGTTTTACTTAACCTCCTAAATCTTGCCAATTGATAGTAAATAAGTACGTTGTTGTACATGAATTACGTTCTTAGTACTCACTATGGCCTCATAAGGTGGTAAAGAGGTCTTTCTCGAGACCAATCATTAGTAGAACCTGTGTGGATTTATTAAGTGTCAAACTGCTGGGGAATTAGTTATTATCACAACTTCAAGACTTGATTTATAGTCATTTGGACACTATTAACGCTTGTGCTTTTGTGTTTTTGTGTTTTTGTTACAAAAGAATATACTATGTTTATTAAAAGTTATTACAGGAGAATGACTTTTCTTGTGGTACTACCATCTTATAAGGCCTATACTGAGCAAAACATATTAAGAACGTAATTAATGCACTTACTTACTCATTGGTGTCATTTACACAGCAGATGCCTTTTAAAAGCGTAATCTGTTGAAAATGTTCTGGAAAAATAGCTTGTACCAAGAAATAAAACTGGCTGCTGCTGATTCTGGTACAGCACTTAACATTTACAGCACACTAACATCTAAGAAACAGCCTACAATATGTCCAGGAAAACTATTATTGTTGTATTGTTGTATTATTATTAATGTATTGTATACATTAGATGATAGATGTGATCAGCATATACTGTAAAATCAGAATGTAATACATTCGATGGACTGATTTGCTGCTAGCTAGCTAGAATATCCAAAGGTTTGTAAACATCATTGTGTCTCGGTTGCCTGTTTTTACGCTTTAAGATAGTGAGTCATAAGATAGCTCGCTTAAGAATTTTCCAATGTCTCCTTAGCTTGCAAATTACTGTAAATTCAGACTGTCCCCTTCACTTTTCAAAAGAAATTAACACCCTTGTACTTACTTTACACAAACAGAAATTAGAAGAGTATTGGGGGGCCTAGTGGTTGGAGAAATATGCAGAATAAGGTCTTTATAAATGCTTTAGAATGACTCAAAGAGTCAATATGCTACTAATATGCATGCTAATAATCAACTAGTTAACAAATAAATGCGTATCCTAATATAGAGTTACTAAATAATTTGTCTATTGGATAAATACCCAACAGACTGCTGCAGCCAAAAGCCAAGAATGTAGCATTTGTTCAAGAGTTACTGTTTTGGATTAACATATTGTACGCATTTCCACAATTTTCCACCTTGCTTGAACCCTCATTTGGTGCATCTTTAAATATTATAAAGACATCACAATCCAAAGAGAAAGAGAGAGAAAAAAAATACTGTCCTTTTAATGTTTTCCTTCGTTTCCTGTCTGCCTATCACCTCTCTTTCTCAATCTTGTTCCTTTGTCCTGCAAACAAATGTTGCCTTTTGTTTTGCCTCCTCACACAAAGCACAACATAAACCTGTGCAACCACTAATTGGAGGCCATGACCACATACACAATAACGCTACAGGGACCTGAACTGTGTTGCAACTGATTTCCTGGTGACTGTGGGGTGCATTTTTGCGGTTACCATGGAGATGTCAAGCTGTGGCCAGCAGAGGAATTTTTTTTAGCTTAGTTGGACGAGCTCTGCAGCTTCACACGCACACACATACACACGCTGCCAGAATCCTAGTTTACAATGAGATAATGTGTTTTTCTTCACTATGCTCAGTGTTGGTTGGTGAAACATGATGCTGTGTGTGCAACTGGGTTAAAATTATTGTGTCATACCTCCTCATATTGGGTCAAGAGCTACAAGTTCTCCAAAACTAACCAAGGAAGTCCAGGGAACACAACTTAGGGCATGCTTCAAAAGATTACATTTCTTGTACTTATCGCTGTGAAACTTGATGTAATTCTTCTCGATAGGTCATGAAGTCACAAGATGATGTGCTGTCCTACTGAGACAGACTGGCGCAGTGTCTGGGAGCTAAATAACAATTTGAACAATAACATCTCTCTTGTTGATCGGTCCCTCTGATTCAGTTGTCAAGCAAAAACAATGTTCACAAAAGCACAACACGCAATCTTTTTGGGTCAGACAGACACACAAACACCTTCACAGGAACATGACTGTGATTATTCCTCTCCGGTCCATTTAATAGCAGATAAAGAATGAGGGTTAAAGAGCCGTTTCCTGTAAACTACTCAGCCTCGTGTAGACGTCCAGCTGAACAGACAGGTGTGCATGTGTGAGGTGAGAAACAACACCACAGAAAATGTTCCAATTATAAGAAAACAAAGTTTCAAAGACGCCACCTGTGTAACAACCACTACACAACACAGCAAACATGCTGATAAACCAAGCTGACATAGTCCACATTGTGATCTCAACATTCAATTTTTTGATCCAAGGAATCCATGGCTACTTTCAAACAAACCTCATTCTGACCTTGACAGCTCTGACTGACCTCACGTTGGCTCGGCAGAATGAGTTACCAGTTTTCCAAAGACGTGTGCATTCAAGCTCTGCCAGCGGGGCTCTGGTGAGCCAACGCTGCGAGGGGTCATCCACATGGAAGCCTGCTGGCAAAAGCTGGCGGGCTGGAGGCTGAATTTGACAGGATGATCTCTGTGAGGGGGCTCGATGATTGTGACATCATTCCCGTACTCTGCCAGAGGGCTGTTTTCTGACTACGGCAGAGCCAGCTGCACCAGGGGGGCTACAGCTGCCAGTGTCAAGGCAGACACTATGAGGGGGCTTGTGATGCATTTCAGAGGGGCTGATCAAGGCTTAGTTGTGCTGGTAAACTACTAACCACAGGCCTGACTGCAGCTGTGGGGCTGTAACAGTTGGCAGGTGGCAGGATTCATATCACAAGCAATGTTAAGATCATTAATGAGACAGAGTGTCCTGGCTCCTGTAGTGTCATGAGGTCTTAAAATACTCTTCATGCTGCTCATTTTATTAAAGCTGGGGTAAAAACAGCACAACTTACCCATTCCCCAGATCATCGATATCATCATCATCTTCATCATCATCCTCGTTTGGGCTCTTCCCGCCGATGTCGCTTCTGCTGAGGTAATCTCCCTTCAGGAGCGATGGATCCGAGTCGTCCAGTGCTTCGATGAGGTGGATACGGGAGGCGTGGTTGATCCGGAGGGGAACATCTGACTGCGTGTTACCTGTGGACGGAGCTTCACCAGCCTGCAGACGGGGACTGGCTTGACCCTGGCGCCATGACAATGGAGAGGAACGGTTTGATAGGCTGGAAATTGAGAAGGCAGCAGCTTCATCGCTGTCGTAGCACATGGTCCCATCCACACAGCTATAGATGAAAAAGAGGATACGTCTTAGAGGTCGATAAGAAATATTCAGAGCAATGTACTCCCTTAAAGGGGTGAAAAGGTCGGGCGCAGTTTTAAAAAGACAGGAAGTGAATGTCTATCGTCATTTCCCCTGAGCTGAGGATCTGCTTCGTCCATCCAATATTCTTTTCTCCTCTCCCCAGACAGCATCCTCTTCCCACAGAGGAACCCAATACTGATTTCTTCAAGAGCTTTACGGATTAGTTTTTTCCAGGTGTATGTGTATGTGTGCATGTGTGTGTTTTCTTGTCAGCAAACATGCCTTTATGTTCCTCTGTTCTCTGCTTTCAACTGCATAGCACTGTCACATTATTCGTATGAGTCCACAAATATCTGCATCACTACTGTCACAATATCATGCTTTCCCCGTGCTAAAGCAGCACCGCACATCCCCGCTTAACGTCTGGGGAGAGAATGATGAGCATTAGCATATTAAAAGTTACTGGGTCTCAAACTGTGTGACAGGATGTGCTTTTGCCTGCAACATTAAAATTAATCTTGTCTGCAGGATACAGAATCATCTCCACAAAAACCATCAATGGAGACATTTTCACATGAAACGCTTAGCTGCTAACATAAAACAGGCAGGAAAGAAGTGGAGCGGGGATGAGAGGGAGGATGCTGCTACCCGTCTTGTTGAGATGGATTTTCACAGGCTTTCTGCTTGTTATGCATACAGTACATATCAGCGAAAAATATGTGTAGACAAAACAATTTGCAATTTGCTCGCCAATCCATTCGTTTAATTCATGCAAATCTCACACTCTAAACACTCGTTTTTCACAGGAAATGTGACACGTTGTTTGCACAAGAAACTTCCGCACACAGGCTGGAGGCCTCAAAGCAAGTCTCCAGGGACAGCGCGAAGTGATTCAAGGTTATTACAGTAGGATAAAAGTATGAATGGCAAAGGAAAGGTATTCCAGCAGGGAACCATCTGCTGATTTTCTCTTCATGTGGGGATCTCCCACTGAGGGACTGAGAGAGGATACATGGCAGGAGACACATGGACATGCGGACGGAGGGGAAGCTCTCAAGGACAAAACCTGAAGACGTACCGAATGCGATCAGAATCAGCCAATGAAAGACAGGAAGTGGAGGAAGGGAAAGGACACACAAGCGCTCACTTAATCATAGCATTATTGCTCGCCTTGTTGTGTGTATGAATGTGAGTCGTGAGTGTGCACTGACAGGGTCGGCTTTGAAGTCAGCTTTGAGCTTTGAGCTAATCCTGCTTCAGTTCCGTATTAACCAACGCAGAGGGAGAGCAGAGCGGGCAGAAAATGACAGACTAATGGCTACTGGTCTATCAGGAATACTGATATTGATCTGAAAGCCCACAGGCAGTTAACCACCACACCCCAACACACTGTTAGCAATGTCAATAAGGATCGGCTCATCTCAACTGCTGTTTCTGGCTGGTTTGTTTCGTCTTATCTTTTTGTTACTACAATACAATATCATGTTTTGCGCGCATGCATGCGTGTGTGCATGTGTGTGCGTGTTTGCACGTGGCTGACCTATGGCTGAGCTGCACCCCTCTCAGGCTGGTCATGGTTTCCTCCAGATTCTGTCGAAGGTCCAGAACATTTTGCACGGTCCTCTTCCTCTGGGACTCTGGGTCTGTGGGGGGTGCACATGTATGCACACAAACACAGAAACACAAAGGGATATTTTTAGACATGAAACACCATATTATATAATTAGTGGATGACAAAAAACGATGCCAACCTGTTCAAACATTTGGAAATAGATAGTCATCAACAATAAACACACTATTAAATGGGCAGACCTGCAGGCCAAAGTTGGCCCAACACAAGGTTCAATTGGCTTGCCAGATGTTTTGAGTGAAAAAACAAACATTTAAAAATTATAATATTGCTTATCCTGTGTTATTCTTATGACTTAAAATGCTCTTTGAATATGGAGGATCATTAATTATGAGTCAGTCAATTAATGGAACTTTGGATCCTAGTACCATTTTGCATCTTAATTATACAATAGGTGTTTGTATGGAAGCTCATTTCAGCCAGTTAAATTTGAAAAAAAAAAAGTCAAGATTTACCTCACAAGTATGACTTACCATGGGAACTGTTTTTCTCATCAAGGCTAATTTTTCATCAATTTCTACACTTTAACTGGCAGAAATGGGGGCATATGTTTGCTTTTGGCCCGTGGCCCACCATGAAGTTTCAGTTTTGGTCATCCAATGAAAAAAGTTTGGGCTGCCTGCTCTGTTGGGAATGCTCAAAACTAACCATGCTGTTAAACATATGATGTTCGGTTCACACACCCCAAAATATTGTAATTTGGGCCACATATTGAAAATGCAATTGTTGATATCTGAAATGGGAAATTACATTTCCACTTGTCATTAATCTTATTCAACATGTGGAAATTTAATTGTAGATATCTATAATCATTATTCTTAAGAATGAAAAAGGAATTACTGATATGTCTAAATTAAAGCAAATCAGTTTTGACTAGTCATAATGTTATTTGTAAATGCAAAAAATTGTAAGATGTAAAAATGGTTATACAGCTATGTTAAATCAATAATCATACCTAATCATCCAAACAAAACCGTAAACATAACTCTACAACAGGGAAACAGGCTACAATGACGAAAATAGAGAATCTCACAAGCAAAAGAAGACCTGACAGAGGTAACAGCAGCACAGTTGTTTTTCCAGATGGCAGTGGAGCAAACTAAATTAAATATGATGGTAGTCAGACAGACGAAACAACAGAGGAGACCTTCAGGTCTGACACTCTTTTCTCCGTCTGCCCGGATCCCTCTCTTCCTCGGCCACCCTCGGTCACAACGCCCCGCTGCCCACTCACTGTGCCCCTTTGCCCCCTGACTCTCTCCACAGCAAAATAAACCAAAAGCTCTTCCTCTATTAAACCCACAGGGGGACACACTGGCATGTGTCTCAGCCCCTTTTCAATATGATGTAATCGGCTCAGATTGGGCTACGTAGATTCATGCTGGGCCATCCAGCCACACTGCTGTTTAATACGTGTTTGTGTGTTCAGACAACTCCACCAGGGGGTTTGAAAACTCGATGCAATCAAATAACAACACCAAAGTGACTCCACCACTTACTGAAACAGACAGACTGTATCCACGCTCTGGGGAGTCTTTAAGTTTTTTTTAAAGATGTTTTGTTCTGGGCATTTTTCATGCTTTATGGGACTGACAATGTTGCAGTTATGTGGCATTTGGCTCTACAAAGGATCTTCACACACATAATCTATCACATAGTCTCACAAAGATAGTAAGATAATCAGGACATCTAAGCTGCATCACATGACCTTGACCCTTGCGTATTTATGTGTGATTGAGGGATGGTGATAAAAGAGTTATGGTGGTAAGAGATGAGGCAGTCTGTTAACCCCTGAGGTTCAGTTCAATAGACCATTAGAACTGGCCAGCTGACTCCTAAATGAGCACAGCAAGAGATTTACTATAAATGAGGGACAGGGTAAGGCGAAAATATAAGTGTACATCTACAAGCACGACTGAGTTACAAAGTCATTCTTCTCCAAATGTCTTAACAACTTTTGGATGTATTTCTACAAATAAAAATTGGTTCACACATTCATGTCCCCCTCAGGATGGATTGTAACAACTTTAGTTAATTTTCCTCCGTGGGTTCATGACAAAATACCCAACGCAAATGACATTCCCATTAGCATCAGCTGTACTTGGTGCTTATTAGCAAATGTTAGCATGCTAACATGCGAAACAAAGATGGTGAACATGGTAAACAACAGCATGTTGCCACTTCAAAGTGGTTCTTGTTTGTAATTTAAAAAAAAAATCTACTGCTGGAACTAGTGAAAAAATGGCGAGACATTTTGAATAGAAATTAGACAAAGTTACTCTGATTTTGAGTTTTGCAGCCTCACAGAGACACCGGCACAACTGTAGAGTCTTCATCTTAATTAGGATTTAAAATAAATCCCCCTTTTTGAAAAAACGACAATTATTGAGCCCTTGGAATAACATACTCTATATACGGAAGAAATCCACTCACACATATGACCCTGAACAACCCCCCCCCCTTCACACACAAACTCACCCCACTCACAGCCACCCCTCCTATGGGTCAGTCCAGCTGGCTAGTGAGGAGGTGAAGGGGGAGAGTCCATTCTAATGAGTGAGGAGGGAAAATCATGAGCTGCCAGCGCTGTCAATCTCAGCAACAGCTGCAGACTAAACACTGTGCTTACATAGACACATATGCGTACGCACAGTGGGTCTACTCATATGCATATCCTGAGAAACGCTTACACCAGACCTGATTTATAAAACTGGATTGATTTCCCTTAAAGAGAATGGCCACATGGACGATTGATTAGGTCGCCCTGGGGACAGGCAGCTCAGTGGAGAGATGATGAAATCATTGTGATCTAACCTTCTGCCGCTCACACACACACAGTCACATACAGTCCAAATGTTTCATAACAAAAATATAATAATAAAAAAAAATACAAAAATAGAACTTTGTAACTTGAGTTTACATACTGTGCATCACTACCTTTCATGCGAGCACATCCAGCAGAACAAAGAGAAACTTTTCAGCTTTAAAATAATAATCTGTTCATACAAGGGTTCAGCGGGAACAAAGAACCTCTAAAATATGCAAACACAGACAAAGTCTGACACACACTCAGACACATGCACACACATCCAGGCTTTTAATTGCCCGGTTTTAATTACCCTAAACGTGAGCTTTGTTTAACATCGGCGTCAAATTGATTAGATACGGTCTGCATGATTGTGTATGTGCCTGTGTGTATATGTGAGTGCATGTCTCCAAAAGACTTCCTGGCCTGCCTCTGCCCTGGCCCCGGTGGTCCCAGCTGGCACTGGGAGGGGGGGTGTGGTGGCGGGGGAATTAGGGATGCAAATATCCCTGTCAGCCCTGGCAGCTCCCCAGGGGTGCAGATGAATTACACTGATCAGGTTTAGACTGAGTGTGTGTGTGTAGAAGGGCCTGTGTGCATGTGCATGTATGTGCTGGGACGGGACGCTCCACCTGCCGCTTCTCGATACACTCGTGAATACACACTCCAGCTCTGAAGAGGCTGTGAAACTACCCGAGGAGCCATCCATAATGGGCCACTCAGACTGTTGAAATGAGAGTCAGCAAGTTAGAGTGAGCGTGTTATTGTAAGAGCATGCATATAGTGCATGTGCAGGACATCATCTGCATCCTAATGCAGGTCTGCACTCAGACATAACAAACCGACAGAACAACTTCAAAGAAGCAACATAAAGAGCAAGTTAGAGATGGAAAGGAGGAAAGAAATATTTTATTTTGGCATATTCTGCCTACAGCACCACAACAAGAGTACAGATGGCAAGACAACATTGCGCAGGGGCAATAAAGAGGACCACTGCCCTTGTCTCTCTTATTGTGTGTGTGGTAAGGTCACAAATCCCATTAAACAGAGCTGCTGACCTTTGAATTAACAGCTATGTTACGGAGCTTGTTTTTGAATCCTCAAAACATCAAAGCTAAGGCAGATGTGATGCTCAAGACTGATGGTCAAATGCAGGACCTACGTTAATGTAGACATGTTTTAAATATTGCTCAGGATTTTCTCATGTGAACGCTATAGCATTTTGTTTCATTTCCAAAATCATTTCCTCTCTTCAGAATAGCGATTAGCTTTAAGAGTACATTTGTCCTACATAGTGTTGCTTTGATTGCTTACCTTACCTTTCTGTTTTCTTGTTGTCCCTCTACCAGCAATTATCTGAAAGTTTTATAGAGTCACCCAAAAACACACCTTCTGTTTATGATTTTTTCGCCCATGATTCTGTTGTCATAACAGCAGGTGAGCTGCGTGTGGAGCTTGTTAATCATGTAGCCAATCAAAACCACTGTGCACTGAACGACATTAGAAACAACCAGGTGCACTTTGAAGTTTTTACAAAACAACTGCATAAGTGGGCCTACAGTAAATAGGGGAGGTCGCATCACAATCAGTGCATTTACAGGAGGGATGTCAAACCAGAGAGCGTCTCTGTCTGTCTGCGGAGCATGTGTGACTGACAGAAAATGGGAGAAGAAAAGTGAGGGCTGACTGTCCACTACTTAATCGATGGCGGATGTCTTCGGCCTCTCACGCAGATAAAGAAATAAACAAAAGAATAAAATCTAAAATGGGTCTGCAAATATACTTGGGCGGTCGTTATCATACCAGGGCGGACTGCCCAAGTAAAGTCTATGTGTGGGAAACACTGGGCTTAGATTTTGGAAATGGTTATATTGTGATATGGCATAAATGATATATCAATAGAGGTATTTGGTCAAAAATATCATTAATTTGTTGTCTGATCCCACTGTTTCTGAAGTGCTTTTAAAGATAGATTTCAAAATACGGAGATATAAATCGTGTTTCGCAATTCAGCCTAAAAATATAATATTTTTTAAGACGATATCATCCAGGCCTGTAGCCAACAATCTGTGACTTTCAATACTTTCTCACTTCCCCATCCTGTCTGTGCCTCTCAGTGAGAGAGTATTTTCAGCAGCAGATGGTGTATGTAGGATTGACTTAAAAAAAACAAACCCTGCAGTGCCTGTGTTTATCCATAACGGAGGAACATGTCACCCAAAGCAACAGTGTGACTCATTTGAGTGTTTTTAATAGACTTTGGACAACAATGGACATCTGTGGCACAGAGAAATAAGCTACATCAGGCAATACTTGCTGGTGGGGTACATTCAATTTGTTTTTTTTCCGTCTTTTGATGGGATTTGTTGACGATAAGAAACATATGAAATATTGCTGGGCTTATCCCTTAAAAGAAGAAGAAGTGGAGAGAGCATGCTTCATGATGTGGATGCCTAAAAAAAAATAGAGTGAAACTGCTGTCCATTTGGTTTCCTCTCTTGGGTCACTTGACTCGACTCTCCATTAGAAAGAAAAAAAAACTCCCCAAAGACACACTAATGGCTCTGTCCTTGCAGGAGTAGTCCGCCATTGTGTTTGTATGGGTGTGTATGTGTTCGTGCATCCTCTCCTTTGACTTTGTATTGTCTGTGTGGTGACTGTAAATGTGTGTTCATCCGTCTGCCCGCACATGAGTGTGTATCTTTACCGGCGAGAGCTTCAGATTTGCAGAATATGAATGAAGGTTTGAGTAATGACTCCCGTTTCTATTCTTTCCTTCCTTCCCTCCGGACTTCATTTGTCCCTGTCCTGTCCACATGCGTGCACATATGTTAGTGTCACTGTACCGCTCTTCGGGCTACAGTGCGCTTATCACATGATAGATGTGTGTGGTTGAGCATCGCTGCTACTATACGTCTGTACCTCCAGCGATGTGGGTAAATCTTTAAAATAGTCATACACTTCCAAAGTGGCTGCTTGTGTGATTATTGTGTCACTTGTCAGGAATGCTGTAATGATTGTCTTTGTTGTAGACAAACAGGATGCTAGTAAAACCTGCATGGTTTTTGTTATTGTTTAAGTGCTCTTTTTGACAATGTTTCTTTAAGGCGAGAAAAAGGTAGAGCATGTGAGAACACAGAAATACACCTGCCTCAATGTGTATTTGAACCCGCAAAGCTACTAAAATGCTCAATTATTTTGTATTTTGTTTGACATGCTTAATAATATTCCTTGTCTTCTCCTTTTTTTTCTGTTCTCTGTTTCCACTCAACCGAGCATCACAGCCCTCTGCTGACCTCAGACAGTTTGCAAAACAGGAAGCATTACAACACACGGCCATTCCTGCACATCTGGTCGACAAACACACGCTAATGCACCCAAATGTGCATCCACGCACTTGCACACACATGTACGCACACACACACATGCACGGAAGTTCATCTGCTACACCAGGATGTCGCAACAGGATATTAGAGAACCTTGAAGATCATATCTGATATGGGACGTGAATGGTTAATGAGTCTGTCGGAGCACAACATTGCATTTCTGTACACTAAATAAACCGCAGCTATTTTTCCATGACAGAACGATTGGTGCGTCAATGCTCATGTGTGAGAAGATATTGAGAGATAGTTAGTGGTGGTTTGGGGCAGCTGACTGTGTCAGAAATCCATTTAAAATTGGGAATCCTTATGTAAAAGTACGGATCCATGACAGAGACAGAGAGGATGAGCAACACGGTGAAATACTGTTTCACAGCAGACATGTGGACAGACAGATGGAAACATTACAGATCCTGAATCCTTGTTGCAGCATTTAGTGCAGAGCTAAAACCTTCAGACTTCACTCTCTTATCCTCTCAGCCCAGATCTCCACACCCACAAAATCAAGCTCTCTCTGGATGTTGACCCAAACACAGACATACACACATAAACACACCGGCCATATCTCCTTAACCACAGCCCTATCTGCTTAGAAGTCACAGCACTATCCGCTTAGAAGGGAAGACGTGGAAGCTTTATGTGACTTGAGAGAAGTTTGCTTTCTCGGAAAAGAAAGTCGAGACCTCAGCGAGGTAACACCACAAGAACATCTCACTTCTCACCCTCTGATTAGACCTCAAAACACAGAGGAATGAGAGTGTGTATGTGTGTGTTCCTCTATGCCGTGCTGCACTGAAGAAAATTAAACATGAGTGAAGTGCTTAAAGAGTAAAGAGGCAAAGCACACTACACCACACAGAAACACACATTGTATGCAGATGAGGCTGTCAAAAAAATGATCACCTGGAGGATAAACACAATCAACCAGTCTGATGGATGTGTTTGTGTGTCATAAAATTAAATATGTATAGCGTTCTGCAGTATCTCTTGTGCTTCCTTTGTTGCTTCAGCTCAAGTCTAAATCAGACACAGTCTAAGCGCACACATTCATGGGAGCATGCAGCCACACACTCACACACACACATACTAAATAAACCCAGCGAGGCAAGCCAAGGCAGACCATAATGTGTGGCAATGTTTGGGTGTATTTTTGTTCAAGAGAGTTGTTTCCTGTGGAACTGTATTTTACGATGTGCTTAAACACAGCTGCAGCTCTGCTCTCACATGTCAGTCAGACAGTCTGCACTCTGTGTGCAGTGTCTGCACTGTTAATAAGGTGATGGGTGAAATGTTAGAACTGATGACAGCGAGTAAGCAAGTATCTCTACTAAAATTTTGCTAAATGCATTATTTTGTCTATTAATCATTTCATCTTTTGGCGAACAAAATGTCAGAAAAAGGTGAAAAGGCCCAGCTTCAAATTTTTTGTTTTGTCTGACCAACAGTCCAAAGCCCAAAGTTTACTATCATCGAAGTGTAAGGAAACTAATAAATATACACATTTGAGAACCTATAACCAGATAATTTAACCATTCTTTGTTAAAAACAATACATTAAAATAGGTGCTGATTTATTTTCTTTTATTGGACTAAGATTTATCGAGTAATTGTTGCAGCTTGAACTGATGTTAATAAAATCACAGGATATGTAATTTTATATTGTGGAAATGTTTCCAGATGTTGCACAATTTCTGTCGTTTATCATATATAAAATAACCCTGGTCAATACCTGACATGTCAAAATACTCGACTCATTTATACAAATCATCATGAAACCAGAGATATTGAAAGGATGGCAGTATATTGCATGATATTGCCTTACCCTAAGTGTATGTTTGCATTTTATTTTGTGTATACTGATGGTTTACAGAACATCTGGGGCTCACTTTCCGAATTGGCTTTGTTGCAGCTGGATTGTGCAAAATTCAGTTTACAATTCAAGCCTGACAACTTCCACATGTGGTTTTTGAAATCTAATCAGCGCGTAAGCTAAATCAAATTATAGTGCCTCCAGATATGTGACTTAATGTGACTTACAACTGCGTGATTAAAACCTCAATAAAAAAACAGATGTAACCATTAAACATGTAATGGCACATGCTGTTGACTCGACATCAAACATTTGGTATATCTATAATTCAACAAATAAAATCAGAGGAGGTGTTGTGAAAAGCTGTTTTCAGGTAACTTCTGTGTTTGCCAGTTGTGGTTGGTTTAGCTTCAGCCTACAACACTGGCACTGCATTAGCATTGTCACTGGTGTAAGCTAACCACAATGCTGTCATGAGACTCAGTCGAAAAAATATGTGTGTGAAACTAATTCAGTAGCTACAACACGCAGATAGCTACATCATTAACAATGGCACTCTTATCTGAGAGCTTTCATGAGAGGAAAACACAAATAGGACAGAAAAAGATGAATGCTGAGCATTCCTCAGCACAAGGCGGCCTACTTAACTCTGTCTTTATCTCCTTCTTAGTCTCTCTCGCACACACATGAAAGTATTAAGTGTATCATATCTATTAGTATCAGTTTAAAGGCTACATCTTGTTTTATGAGAAAACTGCATACACCAGGTTTCGGTCATCGCCTGGTAAGATGAGTAACAAACAGGGCTGCATAATTAATTGAAAGCGCAACCTCCAAATCCCAGAAGCTGCAATTCTTTGATAAAGATAAAATATGTGCCGAAACAGGAATATAATGATGTTCTGTAGTGCTGCAGAGATGCCCTGGTCTACAAATTTTGTTCTCAAGATGTAAGAAAACATGTTTGTTTGGTACTAATCATCATGATTTCAATACCTTTTTTGAGCATAAATAAAAATTGTGAGCAAAATGACCAGTCCGGCTAATCATGAATCATATTGTTATTGCAATATCTGTCAAAATATCTGAATATGATTTTATTTTACCATATTGTGGACTAAGGTCGGGCTGACATTTATCAACCACAGAGCCCTGTACCATCATACAGAGCACACAAAAAAGTAGTGTGTCCTCTCAGAGTTGCCAAAGGCAGGAGCTGTTGGCGTTTGTGACATGTGAGAGAGAAAATGAAAAGATGTTTGCTGCTGCTCAGTGCGCTAATGTCACGTCTCCATGTCCCATTTATTGTTTTCTTATTAAACCAGCTCAGTTAGATGAACCCAAGATGCTCAGTTATATTGGTGGCAGCAGTGTTTCTTTCCAGCAGCTCGCCGTAATGGTGTTTCTCATAACCGTGCTGTTGTTCTTTGCATTTTTTTTAGCTTTGCTTTCTCTTTATAGCTAGCTGGCTAACTTTGTTTCAGGCTTCTGAGGCTGAACACAGCTAAGTCACGGATATGTGGTGCGGAGACCAAGGCCCTTTAAAACATGCGATGGGAATGTCTGTTGGTGGTGACCAAAGACAGTTCTACTTCTTGGCTGGGTGAGTCAGTGGGTCAGAGCGACGGTGGGAAACAGTGGTGACTACAGTGGTATGCTAATGAGCAATTCCTGCCTTACGGTAACTCTTTTTGTTCATCCCTAGGTTTCCCTGTGGACATCACCAATTCAGTAGACATTGCCCAAGCGGTTCAGTGCTTTAGATTACCTCGGCACCAATTCAGTAGACATTGCCCAAGTCATTATGGAGCCCTAGTAAGAAAATCTATGAAAATAAACATGAAAAAATGTACGACAATTGGACTGAAAGACCTACAGACTCGTAATGTTATATAAAAGAAAAATGCATGTTTTTTATGTGTATGTGTGCGTGGCAGGGAGGCCTGCAACATATAATTTCTTCATCATGACATTTAAGCTAGGCACTTGCATGATTGTTTTGCCCAGCAGCAATTTAAGAGTAATTTTCCTGTGACACTCATTGTAGGTAAGTTAAGTGCTTCACTGACATCAATGAGCACTTACATCTTTCAAACTTCAATACAAACTTGCTCGTTTTGGCCAAATGGAGGCCTGCGTGTGTGTGCTGTGTAAGAGCTGATGAGACAAAAACACAGAGAGTACTAATATGATTTAGGAGGAGGATGGCAGGAAGCAGACAGCACTAATGCAATGGCTCCTGCATTAAGTCCTTAGAGACAGACCACATTGTAAAGACACACACACACACACAACAATGGATAGAATGAACAGTGCATAATCATACATGCATCCATATGTGCACTCTTCCTTTCTATGAATTCTCCTGCTGACAGAAACCCTGTCACAGTGAAAAGATGTCCTCTGTCCTCCTCCTGAAACACTTGTACCAGAAATATCCTCTCTGCTGTCTGGCTGGTGACAGAACACTGCTACCTGTCAACTCATATCAGAGTTGAAAGAGAGGAAGAGGAAGAGAGGAAGAGAGAGAGGAAGAGAGGATGCTTTATTCCTCACTTTCCTTGAGCGTTTGTGTTTATTCGGCTTGTCACCACCTCCTCGGCGGGAGGACGGCTGCCCTGAATCCCTCAGTCAGCGAAGAGCGGGGTGGAACCGGCCGCTCCAACCGCACCCGCATCACATTAGAGACTCAGCACTGTGATCACAATGAATGGACTGACCATGAAAAATACCCTGTCACGGCCAAAAAGATGAATAGAGGAGAGGATATCAGTGACTGAATGTGCGTGTGTGAGCTTTAGACATTTAAAGCTGCACTGCTTTGTTGTTATTTCCTGCAGCGTTGTTAAGTTCTCTGGAACACGACTGTGTGTGTGTGCCTGTGTCTTCCTTTTTTGGCTCTGTCGATTTTCTCTGTAGGGTTTATTGTTCTGCAGACAGCTGACGAGGATGCAAGAGTAACCATCAACCACACAAACATGCCCACATACACACACACACTCACGATACAATGTCATTCTAAAATAACAACAACCATGTTTGTACCACCTCCACTTTTTCAAGCTTTTCTATGATCTTGAGGCTTGTTGTGCGTGGTTACGGTTTTTAGTATGTCCCCCCAATTTCTCCCGCTCAGGTCAGCCAACACCAAAAACCTCACAGCATCTCCAATCTTCTAACGTAAATCTATTTTCTCTATCTGATCCTTCATACAGTAAAATTCCCCCAAATACCCAAATCTCCATCCAAACAGATGTCCTTTGGGCTTTAATCTGTAATTCATTTTAGTCTTGACGGCTGGCCTTTTCCAGGGTGATATATCTGTGATTAGTGGAATGGAGGCCAAATCTTCTCATTATCTTTATGCGAAGCCTAATCCGGATGCTTGCTTGTGTCTTTAGACTGGATCCTCTCTAAACCGAGCCTGCCCCATGCTGGGAAAGGCCACTGCTTTAGGGAGCTTACCCTCTCACATACACCTCATCACAGGCACTGGATGGGACCGGGAGGTGTCATTAGGGGCACACGTGCGGTTCAGTGCTTTAGATTACCTCGGCAGCCTACGCAGTATATGCTTTACAAGGTGCCATTCAGGTCGACTTCTTTTATTGGCAGAATTTACAGAGTTATCATTCTCTGCCTCTGTGTCTAACCTTGATGCTAATACTGTCAACAAGGTATCTTATAAAACATGCTGCATCCAGGAGAATTATCACTGCATGTCCAAGCTGCTGCCTGTGGACACACAAGCCAAGTAATTCCCTAAATCCAATTAACAAAAAGCTCTTCATCATCAGTCAGTGGTTAAACATGTATGTGTGATTGAAGAAAAACAGATTATACTGACACTAATCCTAAATCACCTCACAAGATAAATGTATAGGCCTAACCTTGAAATATGCTGGATTGTTTTTTTTTTTCATTGAGTGTGTGTGTGCGACTAAGTGCATAGCTGATAGTCTTGGTTTATACATCCCGATTAGACCTCAGTGGCATTCTCCATTATCTTTGCCTTCTACTGTAGGCTAATCTCAAAAGGACAGTGTCACAGCGCATGCTGCTAGCTGCCACGCAACATGACAAGTTCAAGACACTGGCACACATTTCACTCCCTGTAGCTAATGCAGCTAACAGCTAACATGTAGCTATGACAGGCTATGACCGGGTCAGGGTGGAATTATTGTGATATAACAAGATGCAGTACAATGGGAGGGGAACTGACAAGATTTCAATGATTAGTCTGATTCTTCAACAATTCCCTTATTGATTCCTGATCAGGGGAAGACAGTGCTAAGCCTGCTTGTGTGGCACTATTTTTATAATAACACAGGACATTCACACTAGGTAACAGACATGTGGCTCGACTAGGAAGCAGTTACGCGTTACTGATTTGCAATGTGCAACAGGAATGGGAATGACATCAAATCATGATACGATACGATTCATGATACGTTGCCCTCAATAACGACATTATACAGTGATTCTGTGATAATCGATACATGGCAAAACAATCATCTAATGATACATTATGTTATCTGTCTAACTGAAGAAAACAGAGTACCCCTAAAAAGTCAAAGTGCAGAAATTATGTATTTATTTACTGCATTGTGGTGTCAGTTTCACAAAATTTGACACTGAGACGAAACAATCTACAAAAAGTCTTAGCTTAGTGCGTCTTTATCACACACACTGACATGTTCAATCGCATGTTTCAATAAAAATATTGATATTTGGTGCCAGCATTTCGATAATCGTATCTCAAGAGGAAGGTATGAACGTAAGAAGAGGAGGTATCAAAATATATTAGCGTATCGATGTTTCGTCCCACCCCTAATGTGCAATAGGTCTCCAAATTAAAATTATTGTCATTGTTGATTTATCCTTTTTATTCTCTATTAATCAATTAGTTGTTTGGTCTAAATAATATCCAAAAGTTCAATGTTTCCCAAAGCCCAAGATGACGTCCTCAAATGTCTTATTTTGTCCACAATTGATATTCAATTTACTGACATCAGGAGTAAAAAAAACAGAAAACATTCACGTTTTCTCAATGATTGATTATCAAATAATTGGCCATTATTTTAATAATTGACAACTAAGCAGTTCATTGTTTAATTGTTCAGCTCTCATGTGCAATTGTCAGAAAAACATGCCATCATTGATAAAAAGAATTGATGAGCTAGGAAGCAAAAAATTCCGATGCAACTGGTTCTCAAATGGAACCAGTTCTCGATTCCTATCCCGAACAAGGACACATCGCTTTCATGTATGTAGGAAGCAGCTGAGGCTAAGGTGGGTCTGTGTATGGGAAGGGGAGGAGCGGATCACTGGGAATGATCCATTGAACATCCATAATCTATCTTCCTATGACAGAGCACATGGAGCAGAAACCAATTAGCTGCACGTCCCATCGGAAATGGAGAAGCAGATACGACAAAAGATGAGCCCACAGCCGCGAGCTACAGGCCAAGTTACAATTAACCTCTCTCTAACACACACACACACAAACACGTATGACTGTACTCACACAACTATCTTACACGTGTGCTGTGGTTTGTATGATAAACCTCAGACAGGTTGTAGCAGACTGTAATGACCCAAAGCGACACTCAGGCACTTGGGATGCCAGGTAGAAATTTAGGTCATCATCTATTACCATTATTTTACTCCAGTGTCTCTCTTTGTCTTAGTTTAGTCTCATTTATCTCCCTTTGGCCTTTTACTTCCCTCCCATGAATCTCAATTCTTACCCAGTACCTTCCTCTACTTTCTACTTCTGTTTTTCCATCCTCATCTCCCTCCTCCCTACCTGGCTGCCTGGCGTAGGTGTGGCCAGCAACATTACAAGAACAAGGTCACATAGAGATACACACCCCAGACACACACACACCATGTACAGTATATACACACACACACACACTGGGCCGCTGGGGCAAGGTCACACAAGCTGTGATTTGGGGCTGTACTGCAGGAGGCGAGCTGCTGAAGAGAGAAAGAGGAAATGAGGAGAGAGGAGGAAGACAGAGAGAGGTTTGTTGATGGACGGAAAATGATTTCCTCGCGTCAAGCTAGATAGGACGACCCGCTACACTCTATTCTGTCCCCGACTCCTTTCACTCTGATGCTATCTGCTCCTGCCGAGAGGGAGGGATTGAAAGAGAATGAGCAATAGATGGAAAGAGGAAAAAACACACAGCTAGAGTGTGTGAATGAATAATGGATGATAGGTGCAGATTTGGAGTCGGGTTTGACCTATTAGTCACAAACTCAGTCATCATTTCCAAATACCCCTCCGTCAGCTAAAACTTTGGATACGTGTCCCACTACATTCGCACCTGATGTGTGTGTATTCATGAGGGTATGAGTGTGCACGTCATGTTTGTTTGAATGGTAGCACGCTAACTACCTGCCCATGCCACCACCCCCTTAGATTCCCCTCTCTCCTCCCACACGTTGCCCCCGGTAACAGGGGGAAGAGGCGGGGGTGGTGGGGTGGTGGTGGATAGTGACCATCTGTCAGTGGCCCGGAGATCAATGGAGCTGGAGGGGAGAAGGGAGGGAGTGGGTGAGGGAGTGGTGCAAGGCTAAATATGTGGCCCACTGTGACCGGAGCCTGACTCAATATGCAGCCGTTTTATTTACCGACTGAAGACACACACCCCACTAGTCCCGCTCACACGGCCTTTAATAACGAATGGCTGATTTCAGTGTGAGCCAGGACATGCTGAGGCTGCGGTATTGACATGAAACATGCAGTTCAAGCTGTAACTACCGCACACATGGATGCATACATGCTTTTAATTTTAAAATATGCTCCTGTGCCAACAGCAAAACTGTGAGATGGAGATATGAGAGAAGAGCGAGGGACGTGTTAGATAAACTAATACATATCTAGCTCACTGTGGCAGTGGGTCAGATGAGACTAGGACAAAACACCCCAGAGCTAGCTAATGAATCAACAACAAAACAATGTCAGCCCTCTGGAACTGCTTACTTCAGCTGCTCCAGCGCTAGCACACATCCTCACACACACACACACACACACACATCCACACTGATACATAATGCATAAATCAATTTTACACGTATAAACGCAGCATATTTGACTGCTACAGTGATGTAAACAGGGGGAATCTCGCCAGCTACAGCTAGAGCTAGAGCTAGAGCTAGAGCGTGGGCTCTCACCATCGTATAGTGAAAAACACACTGACATTATGCTCTGCTGCAATAGAGACTGAACTCATTTAAAATTCACTGTTGATGCTGGAGCTAGAGTCAGAGCTGGAGGGAACGGTTTGGGTGTGGAGAGTAGAGTAGAGGAGAGCAGAGGAGAGGATGTTTATGTTATTCAATGTCCACTGAATCAATAAGAAACTGTTAACTTGTTGACATACAGTAATTGTAACCTGTACTAAGTGATGTAGATGTTGAGCCTCTGAGAGAGGGATCAGTATCAGACTCACCGAGCATTTGGCTGAAGAGCAGCTGCTCCAGGTCTCCCAGAACAGTCACCACTAACTCTGGATCCACCTTCAGAAAGCCCTTGTCCTCTTCTCCCTCTACCCCCTTCCTCTCTTTCTTCTCCTCTGTTGCTGCAGACCTCCCCTTCTCCCCTAGTTTCTTGCCATTAGTCCCAGTATTCCCAGCTCCATTGGAGTTAGCCTTAGTTGGGTGATCTGCGGGGTCTGTATCTGCACTCTGGCCTGCCTCAGGGGCCTTGCTGATGGGCTTGACCTCAGCATAAGGTCCACGTGGTTTACCAGGAGCAGGGATTCGACTCGGCTTGCTCACATTAGAAGTCACAGATGGGGAGCAGAAGGATTTGGGCTTCCCCTGGAAAAGCGATTGTTCTGACTTTGAAAGGGTTCGCGAAAGTGGTGGTTTCCCACCCCCAGCCTGACCTGTCTTAGTCTGTCCCGGCTTGTTGGTACCAGTGCCGGGCCGGCTTGTGTCATCATTCCAGCGAGGAGATTGGTAAAGGTGCAGCTTCTTCTCAGCATCAGTGAGCACGTACAAGTTGTTAAGTGACCGCTGCTTGCGGAGCCCGGACGGATTGGGGATTGGGATGGGGATAGATCCAGACGTGGGCCGGTAGACCTTGAGCTCCGACCCAGAGGGACGTGATGGTCCCTGGGGCAGAGCGGAGGGCTTGGCCGAGGTCTTCCTGGAGGCCATGGCCTGGGCTGAAGTTTCCTGGCAGGAGACAGCAGCAGACCTCAGGTCCAGCTCTCTGGGCTTAGCCGTCATGCTAATGTTAGCCACATTAGCCTCCAACATCCCTCCTGCAGAGAGCCAAGCAACAGCATCAGTGACACACTCTGAGATACACAACAGCAGACAGAAAGAAACAGAGGGAGAAAAGGAGAGAAAGGAAGGTGTAAAAACGCCAAGCAGTGTCTGGTTTGCTCTCCCTTTCTGCCTCCAGTGGGTCCAGACTGAGCCAGACTCCCCGCTGTGGGAGACTGTGGGTTCACCCCTCTGTTGAAAATGACGAGTAGGTTACTAGAGTGGCAGTAGCAGTCACCCGTACTCACTGCTGGTAATCCATTGATGTGCAGATCTGTGTCCAGTGCCTAAATCCACTTCCTCACAGCGTGTCTGCGGCTCCCTGTGCCACAATAGCGTTGCTGCTAGAATAAAACACAGCTCTCACCAGCCTCTCTCTCTGTTTCTCTCTCGCTCTGTATTCCCTCCTGCTTGCCAGGCAAACAGCAGCCGACTGACAGGAGAAACAGTCGCAGCAGCAGCAGCAGCAGCAACACCCCCTCCTCCTCCTCTTTCTCTCCTCCCCTCTACCTCTCCCTCACTCGCTGGATTGCTCACTCTACCCCCGCTGGCTCCCTCTCCTTCTTCCTCCTCTGTCCTTCCCTCCTTTCTTGTTGTCTCTCTCTCCTCCCACCGGCTGATTCACCCGCAGATCCTCTCTCTCTCTCTCTCTCTCTCTCTCGCCTTTCTCTTTGACTCACACACACACACACCGCAGATGCTGTGTTCTGCTGCACACGAGTGAAAAAAGAAAAAAGAAAGCAAGACAAAAAGAAAGATAGAAACAAAGAAAGAAAGAAATCTATATTGAGCTCAGCTGTATGAAATGATCCTCGATGCCAAATATTGGAGCCAGAATAAAGACCCCCCGTGCACACACATGCACATCCAATCACTCATAATCACATTAGCTGCTCTATTCATCCATTCACATTCAGATTTTTCTTATGTGCCCTAATCACGAGAGGCCCACCCATGATTAAGCTGATTCACATTATCTGAAAAACAGCCATGACTGCAGGATCAGCTTAGGAGAGGAGAGCAGGACACACATTTACCAGTCCCTAATAGGTCAGTCACCAATTATGCTTCAATTAGCAGCCAACAGACCTCAAATGACCATCCACACACCCCTCCCACCTGCATCCTATTACCTCTCCACGCATCCTCATTGCTCTTTTCTCATTTCCTTCTTCCCTTTCCTTACCCCCTCCAGACCTACAGTATGTCACCCATCCCCCTCTTCCAGTTAATATAGATGCGCAGGCCATTAAGTTCATAGGGTATAGATTCATCTCAGTCTCATCCATCCCTCAGCTTGACCAGTAATACCTCAGTGGTCTAAAAACAAGCACACGTGCGCATGAGTGGGTGTGTGAATGAGTGTCTATATTTTTGTCTATCCTCCCCTGCATGCGAATGAGTGTGTGTTTGTGTGTGTGTGTGTGGGTCTGTCTCTACAAGTGCGTCACATTGATGAGACAGGCTCAGAGAAGCCGAGGCTCCCATCCAGGGACTCGGTCGGCCCTAGCACGTTCAACCACGTCATCTCATCGCTCTGGACATCACAGCTCCATCAACACAGTACAAGAGTAACTCAGACTCTTCTTCATCATCCTCTTTATTATTCCCTTGTTTCACCCTGTCATTGTCTGCCTTTGTGACCAGAGTCCTTTGCTCCAAATGCCTAAAGATATTCCTGTAATTCCTCTTAACACAGAGAGCTCGGTGGAGATCCGATAAAAGCAAGACAAAGTATGTCTTCTGTCTTTATTTCCATTAGAGATAGTCATGATGACGGCGCACAAACTTCATGGCCATCATTACTCATTAACAATCAATACAATGGTAGAATTTGTTTTTGAGTATTAATGCATCCTGTCTGCATACAGGTCTTGTAGCCTAACTGGTTCATCGTTTATCCTCTGGGTGTGTTACTGTTAGTGCACTTCACTTTCTCTTGTATGCGAGCAGCAATGCCTGCAGCTGTGATGTTATCAGGTCTCAAACTGTTAGGAGTAGCATTTAAACAAGCAGCCTGTTGGGCTAATGCCCATTTTCCGTTACATTTGCATAAATTGGTTGACACTAAACCAAAGCGAAAACAAGCTGTGTCCTGTTTGCTCGCATTCCACGCTCAAAATTACTTTAAAAAACAGCAATTTTTTTTACGCAAGCAGGCGCCAATTGAACCTAAAAATGACAACGGCACACATTAAGTTACGTGCACAGAACACTTGCCAACAACCTTAAATCCATTTCGCCTTGTCTGAGTGAGTGTAATACAGGAGCTCAGTAGCAGACAAAAATACAGACATACATTGGCTGTTTTATTGTGTAAAGGCCAAAACCATTAATTAGAAGCAGCAAGCTTTAATAAAGGGCCAATGTTGAGGCGGTTATGCCACGCTGAGGCCAGAGCTGTGTGGTGACAGTTATGGGGGCTCTGGGGGCAGGTAGCAGGCCAGTAGGGGGGTGAGGGAGGTAATTTAAGGCTAATAGGTGCTGTATGTCAGCTCTTATACCTCCCTGATGAGGGATTAAGGTAAGTCGAACGATAGTGACCGCGCACAAGGCAGGTCTGTGTGGCACACAGATGCACGTGGGGCAAAGACACGCGTCAGTGCTCCTGAAAGCACGTAGGCATGCAGGTAAAGTGTGTGTTGGCAGCACACAGCTACTTGTTTGTTCCAGTATTCGTCTCTCTGGCTCCACAGTCTAATCACTTTAATATATGGCAGATGTAAACATATATTCTCTCACTCTCTTTCTGTTAAGGCTCTCTCTCTCTACACACGCGCGCGTACACACAGCATGCTGTCTGTGCAGCAGGGTGTCTGACTGACCTGAGTAATCTGGCCTGACATCAGAGAAGCTGGCAGTTTCAGAGTGTGATGAGTGCCAGTGCCCTCAGTATTAGCCTACACATTCATCACATAGCGAGACTCACACATTCAGTACGTCACAGAAGAGTGTGTGTGTGTGTGTGTGTGTGTGTGTGTGTGTGTGTGTGTGTGTGTGTGTGTGTGTGTAAATGCGTTTGTGGGCTGACCACAGTGGCCAGAGCCACGAGAAATTTGCAATGATGACGGGGGAAACAGTTCCATACACACATAAAGACACTTTTAAGCAAAGTTAAGTGAAGGTAAGAGAGGCAGAGAGATACGGATGAATGGCTAGATTGAAAACACAGCGAAATAGAAAGAGAGACAGGCAGAGAGACAGGCAGAGAGAGGCAGTGTGTCTCTGTACTTTGCATGAGTATATTTGCCCTAGCACCTCTAAACAGCTAAGAACAGATTCGCCACTATATTTCTACAGAGAAGTCATGTGAAGCAGCCAGTAGGACACCGGCACACACACACACATACAGAGACACTGTGTGGCACATTATATGCATGTTTACAAGTTTACACGAGGTCTCCAGCTTTTAAAGGAAAAGTACTGCAAGAGAAGAGGCAAGCACTGCAGCTCTAGATGTAACCAATCCCATCAGAGCGTCTTAAACTTTAAGAGGAGCGGTTGCCATTTGACTAAGCAGATGGCATGAGTTCTCACTCTCACCCACTCACTGTTGTCACCGACTCCCTCTTGGTTCCTCTTGTTTTGCCTTTTTGTGTCTAAGTACAAGAAAAAAAAAAAAGTTGTTCTAAAGATGAAACAAGGATGAACGGGGCGGAGGAAAATGATGAGAGTGAGTGTGACTGAGGATAGAAGATGAAGAAAAAGGGAGCAAGTCAGAAGAGGATAAAGCAGACAAAAAGGAGAAAGAATGTAAGAAATTATAATGCAGAAAACAAGGCAACAAGAAAGTGAGAGGAGGAGGAAGAGGACGGGGTGAGGAAGGATCTCTGTATGTGTGCCAGAGAAGCAGAGGAAGCCTGTAAGACAGAGAGGGGATATCCTGCCTCACAGCCTTGCTGCTCCTGCTACGTTCGCTTATGTCCGCTAACAGGCTAACGCACAGGGTCCACAGGACGCACGGATGAATACCAGACCATGACACACACATGGGACAGCTCACAGTCATGGTGGACCAACACAATAACAAGGCTATTAATGTCCTGTTTACACACAAAATACTAAGACGGCAAGCTGATACATACAGTGTGTGGCTTCCTTATCTTAGTCACAAATGTATGTGTGAATGAGATAGGGAATTTGTACCAAAGTGACACCTCTTTGGTGGTCGCACTCAGCCCTGCTGATGCACAGAATGAGTCACTTGCTTGAGCATTTGGGCAATTCAACCACTTAAATGCTATCCATGGTAATCGTGTGAGTGTATCACTCATACTGACTCCTGATTCCGGAGGCCCAAATGTTAATCCAACAAAAACACCAATCTCTCCTGGGGTGAATGTCACACACTCATCGTGAATCACGCACAGCTGAGAGCTGAGAAACACCAACTGCAGTCCGGGGGAATAAAGTATGTGATGGGACTGAATTTGTGTGTGTTTTAAAAAAGGTATCTGTCTTTGTAGACACTCCCTCACAGTCGCCTCAGTGTTGACATTCTAAGCACACTTCCCAGGGGTATCCCACAATGCTGTGCTGCAGAAGCTGGTTGCCTAGTTACAGCGTGGTGTGCATACAGCAGCAAAGGATATCATCAGCGTGTGTGAGTGTGCTCACTTGTGCTTCTCTCTGTAGAAAGAAAATTGTGGTTGCTAAATTAAGAAATACAGAATCATGTGAGTACAAATTAAAATATGAAGATATATAAAGAGGAATCATGAATCAATTAACATCAGGAATCTTCACCACAGAGGAATGTGTTCATATTCGAGTGTGTGCTTGATTCTCCATGGCTTATTAATTTGACGGATAGACGTCTCTGTGACTCCATTCCTGTGTTCATGCTTGGGTGTGTGTGTGTGTGGTCCCACTGAGACACAGGGAGGTTGCACACATGACTGACTCCATAACTCGACTCCCTGGGCTGGAAGTCACCCCAGAGGTCAAAAAGGATCTTGAGTGTGTGCACTCATTCACCCATTTCTCAATTCACCCTTCTTCCCCTCCTTCATCTCATTGTAAGGAAATGTCTCTGGGCGGAGAGAAGAAGAAGGTGGAGGAGGAGGGAGACACAGGAGGGGGCGGCAGGTCTGACTGCACGATATGAGGTAAATCAGCAATCTGCAATAACACTGCAATGAAGATATGATTTACGATGAATAAACAAATATTATAGTGGATTTTTTGAATATGTCTATGTTTAAATGAATGGGGTATTTTAATGATTTTAGCATCTCATTTTTTTTTAAATCCTACAAAAGAACATAAAGTAATGACGGATATAGTCCTATGTATTTCAACAAAGGAATAAAGCATAGATTGTGCTTACCAGATACACTTGAATGCACCATGAAGTCACTCATCCAAGAAGAGCGCCAGGGTTGAAACCAGTTTGGCAAAGTGACCAGAACGAGTAAATTCAACGTCACGTGACGCACACCGGCCCAAAAAAGCTTTTTGCCATAGGCTTAGATTGTGAAAGAAGCAGCTATAAAATAGTGGATACATTTTTTTGAGCATTACAACCCGCGTAAAATTACTCATTTCAGTGTCAGAATTTGATCCATTCCGATAAAATTCAGAATGTCTAGAAGAGTTGCACCATTAAATTTAGGTTTTATTTCCATTAAAGTTTGCGGAAACCGTAAGTTAGCTGCCCAGAAAAAAGAGGTCTATAGTGCACAATGCGTACAAGCTTTGCAGATGATCCAGGAAATTTTACACCCAGGTAGTCGAACTTTTTGGTCTTCATGTGCCACTGAGCAGCCTTTATAGGAATGAACGTGGCTCCACCTCCGACGCTGTATCCAGATTTCAGGACAGAAGAATCATGCTCATAAATGACACCAAAACTCATAACAGACTATTTAGTAGACTTTGTTTTTTTATTACATTTTATTTTGGTAAGCATTTACCCTCCAGTGGGGCAGATGGTCTTCTTTGCTCTCCAAACAGAAAATCTAGCCACATTTTGCGCTTGGCAGGTGTAAATTTTGGATATTGCGTTTCAGTCTTTACTGCGCCTGTTCATATCACGATAATGAAGAAAATACACCACACAACAGTTTGACAGACGTCTCAGTGTGTGAGACAACTGGAAGAATGAGGAGTTTATGTGTGTGTCTGGTGGGAATTTGTACTCATTTATTCACACATGTATACACATGTAGGCGTTTCTGCTCATGTATGGATTATGTGCATTCATGAGTAGATTTAAGATGCTCACTTTCCCACACTCATGTCCTCCCTTTCAAGCTCACCGCCAAACATGAAAAAAACTGGGCCATCACTTGAGCTGTCCCAGCACTGAACCACAGAACTCCTGACAGGTCAAAGAGTAGAGCGTGACATTAAACCCTAAATAGTGATTACTGCCTCACTCCTGGTGATGAGTAAGGACATAATCTAGTCCATGCTTATGTCTGATCATCTTCCCAAAGCTACTAAACCACTCATCACTGTCCAACGCCAACTCGGCATATGCCTCTCTGATTAGATTGGCCAAAGAGGATTACGCACTGTCTAAGAGTAGATGCGGCCGGGGTTATCGAAATGCTATTCACGAGACTGTCCAGGGGCATTAAAGGGATGGCGAGCATGAAATTTATAAACTGCAAGCGGATTTCATACCTTCATTACTAAAGATTTGCTGACTTCTGCTATATTAAAAGTGAGGGAGGGTTTCAAAATGTATTTCTCTACATGAAGGCTCCCCAAAGTAGGGTCTGCATATTTAAAAGAATACATTCATCTTCTAAGTCTATTCCAATTTTTTACTCACTGTCAATCACAGGCAGTATATAATAGTGATGAGTAGGGACGCACGATATGGATGTTTTTCAGCCGATACCGAAAACTGATAATTTCACATTTTCTGTTTTAAAAAGAGTTCCTAACCTGTAGTTTATACACACCAGAAGGTAAGAAAGACTAACAAGTAGTGAGCAAAGATGGATGATTTATTATTCCATTGTCTTCTACTTCTTCTTCTTCTCTCTCCAACATTTAAGCCACCTATCAGAGTTTGTAAAGTCAATTAAAGCAATTTGGCTTCATATTACTGGCTCCATTTATCGGCTTGAATTTCACAGATACCGATAAATAGCAGATAATATAAATTCTCCAATATAAGGCTGATAATTTATCAGTCCGATATTTATCGTGTATCCCTTGTGATGAGTGTAATCTGGGCAAAGACAAGGAGAAAACATAAAAACTACTGCCTTCACAGCCATTTGGCTGTACACTCAGAATAGAATGGATTATGATATACTTAAAACTAATTTGAATTAACAAAATCTAACAGATTCTTGCATTGCTCTGCAACAGGATGAACAATTTGATGAGGAATTTGGACTTTGGAATTTGCAAATAAATGTTGCATTACCTCACTGCAACTGAATTTGGCATAATATTCTTATGTCAAGCTGAGTAGAGTAAACATTTAAGTTTTCAGTAATTTCTAGATCAATTGCATCAGTTTGAATCATTGATTTCATCTCTCATTTTCCACAAAAATAAGACATGTATTGGGCTTAACATAAAGAGAAAAATCCACATACTTTCCAGTTTCATTGTGTAGGTTCTTGGTGCAAAAGTATTGCACTATACAGAGAGGTGTTTCTGTTGCTTAGCCCACCCTTGTCGATATAAATGGGGTGGACAAAATATACCTTTGTAAAACAGTTTAAACTAAAACTGAATATTATAACTTTCGTGAAAAGAGGTTTTATTTTGGGACTGTTGTATTAGGCTGCGGTCTACTTTTAGCTAAGTATACCTAACAAATTGGCACCTGAGGAAACTGCAATTGAGCATAACACAGGGCACATTGGCGCATGGCCACTGAATTAAAAGTTTGGCTCACCATGAGAAACACTTAATGAAATCTCTGCTCCAGATTGTGTGACTCTCAAGGAACATCTGCCCGTTTATTTCAAAATATTCCAAACCTGGAAATTACAATTCATCTCAATCTGTAAATGTCGATGTCACATGATGTTGTTGAATTTGCACGGGTGTGTGTGGGATGCTTTGCAGTGTTTCATATCCTTGTGAACGGAGATCTCAGACCAGATGTAAATCATGACCTCCTCTATGTTTGGGGGTGTCTGTAAAATATGTGTGTGTGTGTTTGTGTGTGTGTGAGAGAGAGAGAGGGTGAGGGAGAGAAACAGCTGACGGACTCCTGGGAGTGTCCGTGGGGAATATCAGGCCATACCCTCACTGGGAGATGAAAAATGATACGCAGTCCACATCACATTTATCTTTCAAGCACCATCTGTGTACTGTCACACACGCATACATCAGCACACATACACACACATGCTCAGGCATGAACGCGTGCTCAAGTACACCTCTCCAGAGAGCGACAAGGTCAGGAGGTCTGTGGTCTAATTGAAAGACCACATGGTGCTACAGTCACAGTAAATGTTCAGGTCTTCATTAGGGTCTCGGACAGGAGATGTACGAGCTGATCATTTTACTGCTGACGTAATATAAGTGAAGTTAAGCATATAGAAAACATTCTATGTGAGGAGAATCACTCTTTTCCCATGGTCACTATGATAACTATAACCAAATCACATCATGATTTGTCCTTGTGTCTTGTGTTCAACCAGGCCTTCCGCTTTGTAATACTTAGGCGACATTCAATCTGTCATCTTATCACTGTGCACACATTTTCTGTTTGTTCTCCTTCCTCCTTACACAAAACAAAATCCATCAACCCACTGACCTTATCAAGTCTCCTCTTTTCATCTCTCACCCCTTTTTCCTTCCCTCCAAACTTTGCCTTCCTGCCAGTTTCCCTCCCTTCCTCCGCTCCCTAAATTACAGTTATTACGGTGTCAGTCCACCCTCCATGTAAATGCAGCTTCAGAGGAGTCTAAGACACTTTAGTTCTGTTTCTAACGCCTTCTGGGGACCAATTACAAGGCCACAACCATAGTCCCAAGACAGCCAGAGGCCTTTAAAGACTGGGGCTGGTCCACCATGAGCTCCCATCCCCCCTTTCCACAACCAGCTGGTCGAAACCTCCAAAAAGCTTTTAAAAGGTTTTATTTGCAAGCAGCTCTATTCTGGTGGCTACAGTTTTAGACAGCCCAGAGATTAATAGAATAGAGAACTTTAAACTCATGGAAACTGTCTGTGACGTAATTTAATATAATAATAATTTTTTTCTGTTTTCTATATCATCTCTTCACATCTCCTCTTCCTTCTTCCTGTCCAAGCCGACTGACACTCAACATCAAGACGCAGCCAATTGTGTCACAGTAAATTGTATTAAATGCATTAAGTTATACACATATTACATTTAATTAAAATGTCATTCTAATTTTACACTAATAACAATATAAGCAGGGTACCAGTGTTATCTAATTATTTCACATGTGACATGACAGTAATTGAGGGATCATATTGTGTTTCTGGATTTAAGGCCATTTACAATCTAATTGTCATCTGGCCTCCACTTACTGATTAAAATTACATTTTAAAAAAGCAGAGAGATGGTGATTTTTCTGATAATAAGCATTTCATTGTTTTCATATTGTTTGATCCTTATATGAAGTAGCAACTGACAAAACTACCTAAAAATTATTTTTTATAAATTATGTTAAGCATTCACTGCTACATGCTCAAAGCACTTAGCTGAGCCTATGAGCATGCAAGAATGCTCATGATGACAACACTAACTTTAACAATGTTTACCATCTTAGTTTAGCATGTTAGCATGCTAATATTCACTAATTACTATTGAACACAAAGTGCAGCTGATCCTGATAGAAATGTCAATAGTTTTGCAGGTATTTGGGTATTAACCGAAGCTTCCAGGTCTGAAAAGTGAAGCCAGTTCCTTAAACCTGCAGTCTTTTTAATGACTCCACTGGTTTCAAAAAGAAATGCAATTGTATATAAGCTTATGATAAAAATGACCCTAATTCTCACTTGATTTATTACCTCAGTAAACAGTTTCCTAATGAGTTTCGGTTTAATACTAAATTATGGTCCCATTTACAGTAAAATACATGATAAAATAGGATATGCTTTAGGGTGTGGCCACCACAATGTGATCTTGTGTTCTCAGTCAAATCTAATCAGGATAGAGTCATAGCAATATGTATCCTCCATTCCCAGCTCCTTTCTCTCATCTAAATATGGTCGCTTCTGGCTCCAAAAAACCAAGATGACAACGGTCATAATGACAAACTCAAGGCATTTAAGTGGTAGTCAAAGAGCCTATAGATGTTTGTACATCCACAACAGAGTCACAGTGTAGGAATTAAAGCCATTTATGGACTTTTTTTGTACATTTTAGTAATTTCTTAATCTTAAAAAAAGGACAGAGAATAATATTTGGTCGTAAATTCTTTGACTTTAAGATCACTGTCCTACTTTACTGTCCCTGAAATTGGGTACTGTGTATAAAAAGGGATATAATTCACCCCATATGAATGGGAAGACCCTTAAAACTGCAACTCAGCTCATTCTAAATCCAATGTGCAAGATTACTGCCAAACAATGAAAAACATCTAACTGTCTTGTACTTTCTGACTACGCTGCTCATATTCTGTCAGATGTGCTGTGAGCTCGGAGAGATTTTGGTCATTAAAGTTTAAAACAGACTAACTCTTGGCTGCACATTTCAAAGGCAAGCAGTTGACCCCCTCCTGTCCGACTGACACCACATCAAAAGAGTGATTCACTAAGCCACTGATAAAATCATATCTCTGAAGCACGTCTGCATCTCTTGACTCAGACTGACCACGACAATGCATGACTATAGCTGCGGGTACACAGCAAACCATTACTCAAAAGGACGGGCAGGGGGTCATACTGGGACTGTGGCATTTTTAGGTCAATGAAACTGGAAAGGAGGAGCTGCAAGAGTAAGGGGAGGAGAGAAATCATGAGAGGATGAAGGGTTCAAACTCCACAACAGCTCTTAGATGAAGCTGAAATCAATGTGCATATAATAATATACCCTGGCAGCGAGTAGAGAAGTGCCCCATTTCATCCCATTACTGACCCACATCACCCCTGTCATCTTCCTTCATCTTAACATCCTGAGCCCATCTCTCTTTTCCATCTCTTGATATAGGAAGCACTGCAGTCAGCAGAACCCCAGGCTGAGATACACACACACAAAAATACACCACCTGACTTCAGAAATGGCTCTTGAGGCCTGACGAGTAACCGCATAAAGGCATACATTTAGACAGAGAATGGCTGTCCCTTAGTCTTCACTGAGTCTATTCAGGTTGCACAATAAGACCCAAAGGTTGGCTGCTGGCATGTCCTGTCTGACGCCATTTATAACTCTGTCGCAGTTAATGTGTCTGGATGCCAGAAAAGAAGGCATCAATACCTGCTAACAGAGCCGTTGTCCTCTCTGAACCCTGATGCTAACTGGGCAGAACTAGAGTACAGGTTTTGTCCAGCAACGGAGACAAAGAAAATAAAAAGTACTGCGTGTTGCTTCTGAAAAAATTAGCAAAATCTGTTTGATTGCATATCAGAGCGTGCATGTGTGTGTAAGTGTGTGTCTAACCTGGTGTTAGGTCATCGCAGCAGACTTCTATGGATCCAGATGAGCAGTCACTCAGTTCGTCCAGTGAAAAATCGCTCTCCTGCACTCGCACTCTGTGAACACATCACAAAAACAACCATCACACGTCGGTTACTGTACATGCAAATCACTTCAATGTCGCTGATTGCAATCAAACACACAAGCTGCTATGTCTGACAGCAGAAGAAGGATATGACCCATATCCCCAGTGTGTTGCATTGATTTCCATAAATGCAAATCAAAGAAACTGAAAATCACTGATAATGTACAAAGCACTGGGAATAATTTAATAATGCAAGAGATTATAAATGTAAGAAGAAGCTGAAGAATGTATATTCTAATCCAGTTTTTTTTATTCTGTATCTTATACAGTATTGTAAATTGTGCAAACAGTGATTATGCTTTGACAGATTCATTAGTCACAAATTCATTCAACTAAAACACCATCAGGCACAGTTACACTGCAATTTTAACTTACAAAATTAGATTCACTTTTTTCTTGTTTTTATCAAACATCGTGAGAAACTGTGTGTGTATGAGAGAGAACAATATAGTGAGTCAGCCCAGAGGCTGTCAAGAGGACACTCTAACAATCAGCTCTGCTCCAGAAAACACAAAGTATATGTGTGTGTATCCCTGCACAACATATATTCTTTGCTGAAAAAGATACAGAGGAATTAGACTAAAATGGCTACAATAGGCCTCGAGGGCTGGTCTTTATCATCCAGAGTGGCAGTCAAAGTGTGTGTGTGTGTGTGTGTGTGTGTGTGTGTGTGTGTGTGTGTGTGTGTGTGTGTGTGTGTGTGTGTGTGTGTGTGTGCGTGTGCGTGTGTGTCAGTAGAAAGGGGGATCATAAAGTTCTGAGAGGGAGAGTGATTACATGATAATGACAGCAGAATGATTTTAAGTTTTACAATGAGCGTCAAGGGGGCTTGTGATGGAAGTTGTGATCAGTTGCGTGTGTGTGTTACCTGTAGCTGAAGGGAGCCACAGTAGCCATGTTGACTCTGGGTGTGTGTGTCTCTATTGATGCGGCCTCCTTGTAGCTTTGATCCTGCGTATCGACAGCAGCCTTTGACATCACTGGCACGGAGAATGAGATCGGTGGCAGCGCCAGGACACCAGGAGAGGACGCCGGACTGCTGTCCTCAGGGGTTTCCATCTCCTCATCTGATTGGCTGGTGGAGTCACAGTGACCTCTGATGGCATGCCTGTAGCTTGTCAGAGCAGAAGAGGGGTGGAGGTTACCGTTGTTCGACACGGTGGACTGGGCTTGATGGCTTTCTTCTTCTCTTTGAGGAATGACCTCCCTCGTTGCCTCAGATACAGCGTTGGAGTTGTCTCCTCTTCTGAACTGAAGCGGTGGACGCAGGTTGCTGGTTCCCCATGCTTGGTTCTTATTAGTGAAAGTGTTTCTGTTGTGATTGCCATCATGTGGAAACTGTGAGGGGACGTGAGGCAGGGTGGATTTTCCCAGATCCAGTGTGTCTTTAGAGTGTGGAGGCGGCACCCTGCGCTGGGTTAATGGGCTGCTGTAGGCAGAGCGTGACACCTGGGGAGCAGGTAGGGCTCCTGTCCGCTTGAAGAGCTGACTTTTGAGGCCGGGATCTTTCGTCGAGTCCCTTGAGGGAGGCCCGGGGATGCTGGAGCTCCGTGGGCAAAGTGAAGGTGAGTGCGTGGGTGTATTTGTGGGAGTGTGTTTAGGGGTCTGTGTTGAGGGCCTGGGCAGGTCACTAGCCCGGCGGCGGGTGTCTACTTTGGGGGAGGAGGGCAACAGGCTGTGTGGGAGGGGAATTCCTGATGAGGAAGGACCCCGAGGGGCCGATTTCACATTGACTCCCCCACTCATTATGACCTGTATGGAGAAACACAGTGAGAGAGACGCCTATAATGAGTCAAGAGTTGAGATAAGTTTCAAACTAAATCCACAGCAACAGCATGAGAAAGTCCCAAATGCCCCCACCACCCCAAAAAGTTTGTTTATCCATTTAGGGGTTAATTATTTTGTTAGAATCTAATCAAAAGTTTTATTGAATCAAGTACACTTGAATATGCTGTTCTCAACCCAGTGCAAGTTAAACATCCGTGGTATGTGAGCATGTGAATCCAGCCCATATGACAAACTGAGTCATGGTAAACCACGAGTTGAGCTTATTTTCAGCGTGGCAGCAAGGAGCTTGTGCACAATCAAATTTGCCTGCTGGGAGTTCAAAACACAAAAACAGCTTCTCACACACAAACGCACAGACACATGCTCACAGGAGCGTCTACCAGAGGCTTTAAGAGCGTTATGTTCTCAAATAACAAGATTTTCTCCACATAATGAATTCCAATACACACTTGCACAGACTCCCACAGACACATCGTTGCCTAAACACACTGCTCTCATACAGACTGAGGTATGGGATCGTTCTCACCTGATTCGATTTGATTCCAGAAACTCTCAGTTACTGCTGCCTTCTCAGAAACACACAGCCCGCCCAAGAACTCCAAAACTAAGCTTGATATTTTTTGTCCCTCTGTTCTACGCAGTGAAAATTTTCATGTAATGTCATATAATTTCACAACCTCATACTGCTCCGCTGAAGGGAAAGAGGATGAGAGGCTGTGAGGTTGGAAGAAAAGCAGGGAAGGAGTAAGGGAGGGGTAAAACGGAGGATTCAGCAAGTACAGAGTGAGAGGGATCGTAGCATCTAAGGAACTGATTTGCTTTGAATCTCACATGACAGTTTTTGGGAAAATCCAACTGAGTTATTTAAACATGTAAGCAATATCTCAACATAGCATTTACAATAAATGTACATATTTTTTGCATCTTGAGTTCAAAGCTTGTGAAAATGCCTGAAAGTATATATCTTTTTTGGAGAAAAAAGACAGTTTTGGTCTCCATGAAAACAGCTGGACAATGTCCGACTTCCTGTGAAGAAAAGACGCACAGACTCGAACTGCAGTCGCACCTTTGGTAGCCTTGTGGTTTGTAATAACGGCACCACCATCACCTCCACCTCCACCTCCAGATGTGAAAGTCAGCTAATAAGCATATAATATGAACATGAAGAGAGAGAGACTTAACACAGTGAACAAATCTTATCGCTGTTGCTGCCCAGATGTACAGGAGCAGAGCAATAGCTGCACTGCTCCCCCATTCAACACAAATATAAACATAAACATGTACATATTGTCCATTTTCTGTCCAACTTTCTACTTCATTTGCAACACATTTGCTTTGGACACACGACAGTACAAGTAGATTTTATCATTGTAATTATACACATGCTCACAAATACACAGATTTAACGCTGAGCCAGACTTGCCCTTTTTTAAATAGGAGAAATATTTGCTGCCAGAAGACTTCTTGGGAAGCTGTCTTTAGCAAAGCAGAGATGTGTCAAATTAAGACGTCAAAGTCACAAGGATAAAGTGTTGGATTATTTGACAGCGTATCTAATCGCAGTATTGCACACAGTGTCATGTGGATCTCACAAACACACACACATTTTCCCAGCGGTCTGAGCAAAAGGTCTGTCATTTTCAGAATCCCTGCAGGGCTTCAGCTCAAAAACTCACACACATAGCCCAAAACCCTTTTAATTTCTAATAAAGATGATGTTAGCTTCTCTGTAGGAGACCTTCCTCTCACCAACTTATAATATAAGACATTCTGACACAGAAAATGTTGTCATAGTTGACTCAATTATAATGAAGACTTGCACAGCAGCAGTGATTCAGCAGTAGGTAAACAGAGACAGATGGTATCATCCATCCTGCTTTCCCCTCATTTCTCTCCCCAAATTCCTCCTCCTCCTCTTTCCTGTATCCCCCATCTCTGTCGTTTTTTTTTTTTTACTCTTTCTCATGGGAGGCCGACTCACTAATAAGCATCAGAATTTCTGTCTGTCTGACACAATTCCTGCTAGGATTTCCAGGAGCACAGGTGCAGTCTGGCTCTCTGTCTATCTGTATGGAAATTGGCTATTCCCCAGGGGATACACTGGGGTCATACTGGTACTACTTCAGCCCACGTAAGGACATACCGAGGCTCAGCTGGTGGTGGGGATGTCTGTGTGTGTATATGCACAGAAAGTAACCCGGGAAAGAAAAAAGAAAGAATAAGACATTGACTGAAAAAAACAGCTGAGTGAAAAACTGGCAAATCAATTTCAGGTCTGATTCCCTCACACATAAGGCGATGTTTGTAAAATGTACAAGGTATGTTCTCTGTGTCATGTGTTCAGACTGCATACAGACAAGATCATTCTGTATTATTCTGTTACATAAGTGCATTTACAATTGTTTGACTGTTGGTTTGTTGACGCTTTCCCTGGAGGTCTAACTGCTTGTGACTTTTCTGCCTAAAGAAATTAGTCTAAATATAGAAAGTGTAGTGTTCAAATGCACTACACACAAATCTACAGAGAGAACAAACATGTACGAAATCAGATTTTTGTTCTGGTGTAGGCTGGATTTTAGCCTTGTCAGAAGACAAAAATGTGATGGAAAATAGGTTAGTACTGTAGTTCATGCTGCAGCTAACAATTATATTGCTTTATCTCTAAATTTGGTTTTTGATTAGGTTACTAATCAGGTAGTCACATGGTCCAAAATTAACTTCCACCAAGCACCAACTGTGGGTAAATCTTGGTCGTCCCACTGTACTTATCGTGACATCAATGGATCAAATCAAAGCAGCTTGCTACTATTTGGCGCTTTCTACACAATGTCCATGTTTTTGCCCAAAGAAACATCAGTGTTGCATGTTATAAGAGATGTGGCGATTTCAGGTATTAAGCAACCAAAAATAAAACATGAAGACAAACAGAAAGATAAAGAGAAAAGGAGAGGTGGAGAGGTGGTCTCTGAACGATGCAGGAACCCTAGAGATCTTGGCTGAAATATGAAGCTTGAAACCACAGTATATACTGCAGTGTAGTGTACAGTACTGTGAAAAAAGATATATAACAATGATGTATAGGAACAGTATGGGTTAAAGTCCAACAATGTCATTTATTGATTGATTTTGCTGAAGACGTTTACAATAAAAGTTGTAGATCCGATGTTATTTACTCATAATTGTCTTTTTCAAGTGATGCTCATGTATGACAATTTTTTTAGTTTAATGCTCGGTGTAAAACACTTTTGGCTGCTAAATTTTCTCAATTTAACTGATGTTGGCAGATGAGCCAAAAAGTTCATTTTGGATCCTGGGTTATCCATAAAACATCATGAAAAAATTAAGTCACAGTTTCCCTGAGCACAAGGTGATGTCTTTAAATTGATCATTTTTAAAACGGGCATTCTTGCTTGATAAATGCATTAAACAATTAATCAAGTATCAAAACTGTTGACAACTAATCACTAATTAATTTGCAGTAACTATGTGCTTAATACTCCAGATGTGAGCCTCTTGGCTAATTATATTTTGTGTGTTTCTGTGATATTTGTAAATATAGACAAGACTTTTGTTCAATGTAAATAAATAAATACATGTAAGTAGAAATTAGTAAAAAAAAAAGCTGCAGTTTTAGAGAAGAGCATGACTTTTGTGTAATGACATGAACATGGTAACAGATCATTTCTTTGTTTTTGTTTCAAATTAATGTAATGATCATTGTATTTGACTGGTCCTCACAGTTGTCTGAAAGGATGGTACTGACACCTGCTGGATGTTGTGTGCAACAGCAGCAGTAGCAACAGCAGGGACTCTTTTTTTCCTTCAATTGTCTTGATGTCTGTATAATTTTCTATCTTTCTTCACATAGCCAGGAGGTGAACTACATGAGGCAGTTAAAACACCTTTCACCACAATCATGAACGACAGCGGCTCAAGTCTGTACTTTTCTGTAAAAACGATGCGGCAGCTGGCATTAGATGTTTCTAACTTCATAATCATATTACACCAAATCGGCTCCTCTGTCCCATGACACACTCAGCCTGAGCCGAGTTACTGAACCTCTGATTAAAGAAGCACGTATACTGTCTCTCTCTTTCACACACACACACACACACACGCACACGCACACGCACACACACACACACACACACACACACACACCCATGTGATGAAAAACCTCTGACTCATCCCAAAATCAATAAATGAGGTGGTAACACAGGCCTCTCTCTCTGTGAACTGAAGGACATTAGCAGCGCCTGTGTGTTTGTGTGTGTCACCCAGTCTGAAAAGTCATAATAAATGAATGTAATTACATCCATAATGACAACAACCAAAGCAACAGCGATAATGTTCATCAATCGTCTTAGTGTCACTCAGCGATGCAGAAACACTTAAATGTGTTGTTAGGATTCCTGGAAAGTCACAGTTTTCTGAGAAGAAGTTTTCTAAAAATAACATCTGAAGCTCATAAATATCTTATTATCAAATCACACGCGCCACATCTGCTGTCTCACGAGTTTCTTACCTGTCAGTGGGGTGTTGGGTCCTTCAGTGTGCCGTTAAGTGGAGCAGCCAGAGCCGGCGGGAGGGAGGTCAGACTTCTCTGACGTCCCGGGAACAATGGGCTGTTTTTTCCTGGATCACTGTTGCATCCTCACTACTGCCCTCCCATTGGTCCGCAGCGCCTCACCATTCACCAAGACAGGAAGCTGTGACAAACAGGACCAATAGTTTCAGCCAATCAGGGGGCCCGGCAGCAAGGTGACTCATTTTCAAAGTGACTTTCTTGGATGAAATCAGAGTTCTCATCTATTGGCAGAAAAAAACGTCATCTTACACGCACGCACACACAAAAGTGTCTTTGTGAACAATGAACTGAAGACTGTTTATGTTATCATGAGTCAGTGGCCCAAATGGAAATTTACTTGGCCTACATGACCCATCATGACACATATTCTGTCATCTAACAAAATGCCACGACATAGCATTTAAGTCATCTAAGAACACTGTATCTCCAGATTGTCAACTGCAACACATTACTTTAATATTGTTTTGGTGTTAACTTGTTCACAATGTGTTTTTGATGTCATACAAGGGGTTATGCAAGCATTTCAGTCACTGACGAGAACCACTTCAAGTGTGTATCCATCCATCCATCCATCCATCTTAACCTAAACTGATGACATAAAAATGAAAAAGATCAAAAGTTGGCTGATATGATCACCTGATATTGGCCCATCATATATATATCGGTGTATATGTTGTCTGTTAAGCGGCAATATTAAATCTCTCTCTTTATTTGAGATTTTACTGTATAAAATGTATATTAATAATTTATAGGGATGCAGGGTATGCTACCACTACTAAGAAGATAACCAATAATGAATTTATGTATTTAAAAGAAGTTCCTAACCTGTAGTTTATATACACCTGAGTATATGACAGGCTCACATGTAGTGAGCGAAAATGTATGATTTAATATTCCATAGCTCAAGTAAGAATTGTTGAGTTAAAACTTGCAAACACTTGCCGCACGTGTAATTACAATTTTGTTGTCTTCCTCTAAAAATATTTGAAAAAACATCCACACTGGTGATAACGTGTTTGGCTCTCTAGCCTACACTCTCTGGCTCTCACCAGGAGCAGCAGTTTAACGTCATGATTCCACATGACAGTGTTCCTTTTCTTCTTCTTCTCCTCTGTGTTTGTTGACTGATTGCAAACCAACTTTAGAGGAGCTTGCTGCCACCTATTATTTTAAAATGTGAGTATACTGCACTTGTTAAGTCAATGAAAGCAATTTGGCCTCATATTATTAGCTCCACTTATCAGCGATAATTTATACTGACACCTGTATTTAACCGATAATATAAATTTGCCATATTCTCCCAATATTTATTGTGCATCACTAATAATTTATAATTATTACATTCCTGGCAAAGTGTGGTAAACCATGACGTCATTCTGGACGAAAAAGTTTATTGTCAAACAGTAACATTTCCTGCCTTCATTACATATCTTAATCACAAATGTGTGATAACTACATTTGAGGGATCATTGCAAAAAATGTATGTATACCAGCCAATATACTGGAATTTTTCACTTCCTTCTATCGACATCCCAAAAGTCGAGTATCGGTCGAGCTCCAGTTTTCAATCCAGCATGGTTCAACCACATGGAGAAGTCATTGGCTGAGGAGTCTCACAAGATTTCTACAGAGAGAGTTTGAATCACTCGCAACCTTGGAAAAAGATGTACGTCTACAACACACACTCTCCTCATTATACTGTAGAAGCCAGGACAGACAAACACAAGCACCCACACAAACTAAACGGGACAGAGCGTAATCAGACCAGCGACCACATAAACATCACCATGTGTGCACATTTCCCTCCATTTGCTGCTACAACTCCTCTCCACTTCATCCAACCCTCTCAACTGATCTTTCTCAGATTGACAATATAGTATGTATGCTATGCATGCTGCTCTGAGTCATACAGCCCCTATAATGCTGACTCAGGCTGATCGCATCATGTCACCCCTGGTTTCCGTGCACCTCCGCCTCTGTCATCCCCTCTGCTTCTCTTTTCATCCCACTTAAGCTCTGCCTTTCTGTCTGTTAACCTCTTTCTTCCACTCTGCTGCCGTCCCCCCGTTACGCCACTGATTGTGATATCACTGTGAACGTCATCATCAACCTTCCCAATACAGTGTTGGCATTCACTAAACTGGAATTTGCACAAATAAGAGAACGCAGATTCACACCAACAAACAAGGAAAGATCCACAACAACAATCTGCATAAACAGAAAATAAAATGTTTAACTCTTAAAAATAAACACAAGGCTACACTCACCCTCTGCAAGCATCAGGATACAAAGCAGCCAGTGAGTTTGTCTCCGATCTGTATGCTGCTCAGTCACTGCCTTTGCTTCTGTCTACTTTTGGCTGGCGGGCCTGAGAGCTGCGAGCATGTGTATTTGTGTGTGTCTGTGTGTGTGTGTGTGTCTTGTCATTCCACTCTTCTATCACGTCATGCCGCTCTGCTGCTGCCGCAGTACGCCTGCAGCCGTATCCCCGCCCCTCTCTTTATTTTTTCCTCCCCTCATCACAATCTCTCTCCCTCTCTCTCTCTGCCTCTTGGTAATGGACCTGTTGGCTGTGCTCCCTCCCTCTCTGAGGTGAAATATAAGCCCAGCAAAAGCCAAAAAAGGCTGGGCCATTAGCTGGGTGAGTGTGGTTTGTGTGTCTGTCTGTGAGTGTGTGTCTGGGGGGGGGGGGGGGGGTATACTCACACTTGGCCTCGTCTGTATAGTGTGAGTAACACATGGTAATTAAGCAGATGTAGCCACAAATGTGAAAAGCCTAAACCCGTCATCCGGCTTTCAGAGTCTAATTGGCGGTCAAGGAAAGCAGGATGAAAAAAAAGTCAGGGAATGCTTAAGATAGATCCACTGACGACAAATAAACACACACAATCATGCACATACATCTGTGTCTCTACTCAGTGCGCATGTCTGCATGAACGTGCATCCTGAAGGAGGAAGAGCCCATCCATCACTCTTCTAATTTGTCCCACACCTCTAACGAGTTGAGTGAGAATGAGCAATCAGAGAGATACAAAAGAGGCTGGAAACAGGAGGGAGTGATGGAGGCATCGACAGTGAAGCCTCTATTTATGTCTTTTCCCAGCTGACAAATAGAGAGTAACGATGCACATCCCAGACCTGACCTTGAACTCAGCTTCTCATGTCTGACTATCCATCCTCATAAACTGAAGACTGTAAAAATCTCATCACATGCAGCCAGTCTGCTCAAATCATCGGATCCAGTTTAAAAACAGAGGACAATGTTGTTTCAACTTGAGACACACTGCTGAAACCTGTAATGTCAGGGTGTCTGACAGACAGAGGTGTGAAACTGTGATTTCATCATTCATAGCAGCCTCATTAAAACTCCAAAGATATGACCGAGCTTACAAAAGTTTATCCAGTCAATGGGTTTGTTTTTAGTTTAATGGAAAAGAAGCAGGCTACTCTATGATTTGTCTTTTCATTCTTTGCTTTTCAATCCTTGTTCTCTCTGTCTTTCTCTGTGCCCCAGTCTCTTACTCTCTCTCCATTTCTCCATCTATTCCCTCTTCTCATATTTCTGCTGTGCTGGCTTACAGTTTGACACACTGACATAAGGGACAGTGCTGAATATTTAATGAAGATTGTGATACACAACAGAAATAAGCCCTATAAATGCTCCCTTTTCGCAATAAACATTTGACAGCTTCAGTGATAGTTATTTCAGGGTTATTTCTGAGAAGGTCAACTTGTTTTCCTATTGTGTGCTCAGTCAATCATTAGACATAATGGTCAGTAAGGGTCTTTACAGTCTTGATCTTGCAGTTAAGTACAGCTGAAAAGCTCTCTGGCTGATCACATATTGATCAGGCATTGACTGGCTGCGCTAACACGTGACTCGGTCTGCAAGTCTCCACTAAAGAGACACATAAATAATGGAAAATGTGTCCGCACAAACTGCAGTATGCAAATACAGTAAATACATCAACCATGACAAATTAATAAATTCTATTAGGACACAGCACATGGCCTAACAAGCACAGCACCTCCCCCACACATACAGACCACATGCACACTGTACACATAACCCCCCTCCCTCTTTTGCCCACACACATGGACACACAGTACAGTATGCCCTTTCTCATATAGACAGCAATCACTTAATAGCTCACCTCCAGATACTGGCATTAATGTCAAGGCTGCCCTCTTGTTTTTCCAGTTCCCATGTGTGAAACACTCCAAAGTCAGCAACAAGCACAAAACACACTCACATGATCTGTTGCTTTGTCTCAGTGGCTCATGAAACGGGAAGTGACTTGTAACAGAGGGATTATGGGTAGGAGCGTGCAAGCGTCTGGGACGAGTGTGTGTGTGTGTGTGTGTGCACGTGTGTGTGTGTGTGTTATGAGGCGGGGGGGTTAATGTCATAGCTAATCTTCTGATGTCCCCCAGGGCATGTCCTCCCCCCTATGAGACAGACGCTGTTATGACAATAGGACACTTGTGTTACTGTCGCCCCTGAGGGGCATCTGGAGGGATGGAGGGGGGCAAACATGCTGTCTGAAACAAGGGGCCTCAGATGTGTAGTTTCACTGAGATAAGTAAAATCAAGTAATTAAAAAAAAAAATCACATTGTTCAAGAACAAACAGAAAAAAACATATTAATATAGTAAAGAGGAAGTTACCAATTCTGTGTTAAGGTTTGTTGCCACACTTCTAAATCCAAAGTTAGGTTTAAGACTGAACAGATTTAACATTAGAATGGTTGCATATAGGAAGGCCAGAAAGGGTGTTAATGGTACTGAGAAGAACCAGTCCTGCTAGGGTTGATCTCTAGTATCCATACTATCCATACCAGGTTTAGTAAAAGAGCTGAGTATCATATTATATGTCACGTGTAATATCCTAAAAAGTTAAGTCCTAAAAGCAAGAAACAAAACTACCATGACAGCAAATCCACAAAAAACAAGGAGAATTACAAAAGCCAAAAGAAGAAAAAATCAGAAGCTCAGGAACACAGGCAGGAACATGGGAATACAAGGGACACGGGAGACACAGGACTGACATGGGGAAACAGAACAGACAAACCGACAAAGAGCGAGGGAACAACACAAACTTAAATACAAACTAAACTAACAAGGGGATGAGGTGCAGGTGGAGAGACACTGGGAACAGGGCAGTGCTCACGAGGCTGATATGAGACAGGATATCAGGCTGGGGAGGAGCACAGGAGGGAAACAGAACACTAGAAACATGTGAACAGGAAGTGGAAAGTGACAACAAGACACAAGGAGGATATAACCACAAAATAAAGCAGGAAACAACTAAACCAAAAACTGAAACCATAACAATATACAATATATTGTACAGAACCAGAAGCAGCTAAAACAAAATCGGTCTTGGCCTTTAATTGACTTTAATTAATTGATGAAACTGCCTGTCTGTTTTCAACTCACTGTGCATCCACAATCAAACCACAAATTTTTCCCGCTCAAGTGTGTTTGTTCCACTGCATTTGGAGATAAGTTATTGTCTTGGAAATCATTTATGTGTCCCTTCATTCCTGCTCATTCTTTCAGGGTCATAGAAGACTGGAGCATATATGGGTTAAAACTGGTTGAGAGACACCCTGAACTAGTACCTGGTCAAATTAACAAAGATAAATCCTGTTTCCACCAAAGTACTCTCTGTATAGTAAACTATGCCCATACCCAACCCGAGGTAACTGTACCTAAACACAAGATCTGTTTTGCGTTTCCAAATATAGGCAGGGTTGATGACCAGGGCTTTGGGGATAACCCCTTTCTCTTTTCCAGCAGTTGGAAAACAACAGAAGAGACTTGAAGAGACACTGATTCCTGTTTCTAGTCATGTTAGGGATACGGCTCTAAGGATGACAATGATGGTTTATCGGTCCTTCTGTCTGTCTGTTGATCGGTCGTCCACTTTTGTCCACACTAAAATTTACCTAGAACTATTGGATTGTTTGCCATGACATTTTGCACATTCATGAGATAATGGAGTCTAATGATTGGATGATTCTTAGGACTTTTACTCTACCAACAGACCATTTTTCAATTACAGGATGATTTGTAGTTCACATTCATAACCCGCTAAGGATTAGTTGTAATGACTTTGTGTGAACCCCTGACCTCTTAAACCATAATCAGGTCAAAATCTCAATTTATCCAAAAAACAAGAAAACAGCTTCCAGCTTATAAAAATAACAGTACACGAAAATGTGAATGACTAAGGGTTTTACCTTGTAAGAATAGTCAAACATGCATTTCACGCATCACTATTATACTGTTATGTTGTTTTCCTCTATTATTTTATGTCTTAATTGCCTGTATTTTTTCTATCTTGGATGTTTGTATTCATTATTGTTTCAATCTTATTTTGCTGCTCCAAGTAAATTTGTTACAGTCAATTGTGATTAAATGTCTGCTTATGTTTCGTCCACAGTGAAAACAATAAACTATTAATCATTAAAAAAAGAACTTACCACTCTAACACCATAGTGTCTTCCATGCATTGATGTGTGCTATAACTAAAGCAGAGTAATATGATATGATTAAGTAATGAATGCAAAATTGGTAGCATTTTGTTACTGGTTTTGTAATATTGAGTTTAAACATTGGATCCAGTGACCTGTTAGTAGATGTAACCAGAGTCTGTTGACTGTTTCCTTTCAAATATCCCTTTTTAAACACGTAACTGCCTTAGGCTGAAACAGACTCCTCTGCTTTAACCTACAGATTATCTTCCTGTACGGACAAGTTAAACCAGCTGGGGCTACTGGGAGTTCAAAAACTCATCCACACCCACTAACAGCACTGACAGTAAACACAGGGAAACAGAGGGGACATTGCTTAAAGATCTTCACAGGTAAGCACAGCTGCAACCTCCCTCTGACCATTACTTGTTCTTTCTTTTTCTTATCCTGCATGAATCTTTTTCTCTGACTCATTTTAGCATATATAAGAGTAAATGTTGGGCGAAAGGCACAGTGTAATTTTTTTATTAGTGTTTTTACCATATTTTAAATATTTAATCATTAATAAAAATGTAATCAAAATTACTGCACAAGAAGCTTAATGCTCAATCCCACTTATATCTTGAAGTAAACATGTATGTAACGCTGTGATCCTACCCTCTCACTGAAGTTACATAGTGCAGAAACAAGTGTTAGGGGGGCAGAGTGGCTGAGACAGGCACACCATTCACCCTATTACAAGACACTGTACCATCAACATGATTCTGAAGCTGTTATTTTAAGGTAAAAAAAAGTTACATAATGTTGCTTTAATGTGTGTCACTTCTTTCTGATCATGTTTCAGTTTACCCTGCAAAGACGATATCCTTGCAGGTTTAATCTCACTATTCAATGCCTACATTATAGTTCAACATTAGATTTTACAGCAAAATCTTCGAGAAATCAAAATATCCATTTTTAAGTTTAGATTGTAAGGGAGTATGACTATATAATCAATGCAAGGTTTTTAGATAGACACAACTTAATTCATTATCCAAAGTAAAAAACAAATGCTTGCTATTGGTCAGATCCAAACATGACAAAGCTGAAATGCAACATACCTCTAAAATAGTCGCCTTGCAAATTGTCTTGTTTCTGGTTCAGACTTGTTCAAACACAGGAATGTCATTTACAAACAGTCGACCTGTTTAAAGAATGTGCCATTTAGCCTAAACCTTACTATCCATCTTTTTCTATCAGATCATTGGAACTATCCATAATGATCGGGTCAGTGACGATGGAAATGGAAGAAACAGAAGAAATGTCAAGTACCACAGACAGTATAAGATTCTTTCATCTTCTTCGTAATGAAGTCATTCGAGTGTCCCTTAAGGCTTGATTTGTGGACATTTCAATTAGTTCTTATTTTATTTTCTTGTTTTGCTCTTTTTGGTGCTGTCTTAGAATGGAGAACAGTGTCCGATCCAAAACAAGCTGGTTGGCTATTTTCACAAGACCTCCTCCACAGCAACAGAGACTCAAAGACGCTGTGCCTGAGCCTGGACATCAAAAAAGACAAGGAGGAGCAAGACCGAGCTTTAGTCACATTCTACCAAAGAGACAATGTTAAGTGGACTTCACCGCTCACGTGCACGCTTCAAGGTAGTCAATTAAATATTTTTACTTTTAACTTGTAACATAATCGTGTTGCTCAGTCTGGTGATTAAAATGTGTGTTTCTTCGCAGGTGATGTCGCATCAGGAAGTGGGGTCGATCGTCACGTGATTTCAACAGTCATTTTCAAGCTTATAAGTGGATTCCATATAAACTTAGGTTGGACACAATGACAACGTACATACAAACCAACAATGTTGATTCGGACTATAGAGAGGCAAAGTCCCTCCCTTTCTATTGGATTATCATGGGACCTTATTTCATTAAAAACATGCATGGTGGTTAGTGGCAAAAGGCGAATAATTTTTTGATTTAAAATACAATTTTTGAACTCAAGAGAGTCACATTTTGTCATAAAACTATTGAAATATAATCCTTTGAAAGACTGTCGTGTAAGTGTCGTATAAGTGAAAAGTGTCGTCCAAAACCTTGAAGAGCTGTTCCTGCATATTAGCATTAACTTTCATATATCTGCAGTTATTGTCTTACTTCTTCTGTGCCGAGGTGACCATGCTTTGGTTTTGGTGACGTATATTGTGCGAGACAAGTTCACTGAGTAGTTTCACATAAAAGTAAATGATACTTTACTATCTTTACAACAAACTGCTTATATTTAAACTTGACAAACAACATATTTGTAATTCATGACACAACTCAAACAAGATCAAAAGTTCTTGTGTCTCTCGCCATTAACCACCATAATGTCCTATGAGGGAAACCGGAAGGGGAGGGACTTTGCCTCTATTTACTGAAGGCAGAAATCTACAGATCAATCAACAGATGACAATTGAATAATTGTTTGAGTCCTTTAACAAACATAAATTTATGTGCAATTTCTAATAATTAACACAGCTTATCAGATATCTGGTAAGGTGAACTATGGGTCTAATACAACAAAAAAAGTTCTAGTATCAAAATATCAAAGCAGTAAAACTTTCTGACTATACAGTGCTCAGAGGTAATCTTCATTCTTGAATGAATTTTCTTTTCAGTCATTAACCTTGTGCTTGTCTCTTCTCAATTTATCACTGTTGCAGGACGTACAGCCATCACACAAATCTTCGAGGGTGAGCCCGACCACCTCATTCCCTCAGTTTCAGATGAGCTGCTTGACAATAACATGTTCACCATTGCAGGCCGGATGATTGGTCATTCCTTCTTGCATTGCGGCCCCAGTTTCCCGGGACTTAGCCCAGCCTTAATTCACATTCTCTTTGGAGGTTCGTTGGAGAGTACTCCTGTGACACTACGAGACTGCCCTGACCTCGACATCCGTGACGTTCTGAAAATGGTGAACATGAAAAGTATTGAGGCCTATATTTTCTACTAAAAGGCTCCATCTGTTACTAAGTGCACTGAGCCCGGCATCATAAAAGTGCAACCAATGCAATTTACTCTATGTGTGCTGCATCAATAAAACATGTGTTTCATTATGTTTTATTCCAGCTTGATGGAGATGCAGAATTAAAAGAATGTGACTCCATCAATCAACTCTGCCTGTCGTGGGACCTGCCAGCACCAAATGCTACCAATAGGAAATGGCTGTATGGAAAGCTTCTCTTGCATGCTGTAATGTCAACGTTTTATTTATTCTACTTTAGCTTCTCAGGTTAATATCTCCATGCTAATGCTGAACACACTGACTCCTGTCATTAGATAAGATACAGTATGATTTCACTATGTCCTTAACAACTATTACTGAGAGACGTCTTTCAAACAGTCTTGATAAGGGCTCACTAAAGGCCACTTTTTCGCTGCCAGGCATTCAACAATTTACTGTAAAGGCCATGTTGTCACCTAGAGTTGACATCTTACTGTCAGCAGGAAAAAAAGGACATCAAAGTCTGCTTTCTTGACAACTGCACTACAAGTAAAAGGGCACATTTTTTTCCACTTTATCTGTCAAGACAATTTTCACCCTCTGTTGCCACAACCATCAGAAGTCCTTCTACACTGACATCTGCAACAGAATCGAACAGTACATCTTTATCATTCAAATTTCTGTCGTTTGAAGCCAGATACCTGAGTGCCCTTTGGTTTTTAAAGTATCCAAGTGACATCACTCACATTTCGCAGATTTTTGGAAAAGCTATTTTTTGAAGAAACAGAGTAGGGTTTTTTTTGGCACAACTTCACCTACTCCCAAGGTTGCGTGGAGAAGGGAAAAGGTCTAAAGAGGTCAAAAGCTCCAGGAACACCTATAGTATATAGAGAGAGCTATTTTTGGGAACTGTAAAATAATGTACATATGAAGACATTTAATAATTGCTGGTGGGGTCAGGTAATGCATTCAAAACATCTGGCTATGCCGAAGACCTATCACTGCTTTATACTTAAACTTATAAATTCTCCAGAGGAAATATATTCAACATAACTTGTATCTTCTGAAATAAATATGTTTTTACAGCTCTGATGGAGCTCAGGATTTATCAGGGGGACTGCTGCTTTACTCCAAACAATTTTACTGTATGTGTTTGGATTTGCAAAAGAACATAGAACATTTATTAACATAAGATCCAAAGTGGTGTCTTCAAACTGCTAATGAAGTGTCACTTCATTAACCTACATTTTTAAATACAGAAAGAGTAGCCGTGATTTATCTTGTGTAAATTGTGTTTTGTCTCCTGTATTGCAGGTTATCGAGAGAACAACGTGTCAAATCGATCAATTCCGAAAAGGCTTAAAAGAAACAGGGCTATGGACACTCCTCATTCACAGAAGAGATGTAATCCCAATCCTCTTTCCCCGGGAATCAGAAGCACAAGTCACACCACAGGTACAGCAGTCAGGGCACATCTAAAAGCTCATTCATGCTCTTGGTGGGTGGGTGGGTGGGTGGGTAGGTAGGTAGGTAGGTAGGTAGGTAGGTAGGTAGGTAGGTTGGATGGATGGATGGATGGATGGATGGATGGATGGATGGATGGATGGATGGATGGATGGATGGATGGATAGATAGATAGATAGATAGATAGATAGATAGATAGATAGATAGATAGATAGATAGATAGATAGATAGATAGATAGATAGATCCTTATGTCCGTACTCTGCATTAATTTGGTCCGTATTTCTGCATGTTTTCTCAAAGCTTATGGATACGGACCAACACTTTTGGAAGGGAAGGGAGCTAATGAGCCTTAAAAGTAATCCTTTGCTGCAAATAACTGTCACTTATTTGAGTATAGTGTTATTTATTAGACGAACTTTGAAAAAACATACAGTATGATTTGCCTATTTTCTTTTCCTTCACAAGAACTTTAAATCAAATTGTCAATTGTAAACAGCCACTGTCAAGGAGTTTAGATTCATTCAAATGTCAGTGTACATTGCACCAATATCAAATACTAAGAGGATTGTATATTATTTTGAATACAACTGGAGCTACATGTGATTTCAGATGATCCTGGATTGCATCATATGGCCATCATCTGTCACGGTCATCTTTGAGAGCTACAAAGTAGTAGAAGACATAGACAATTCCGATGTCACAGATGTTTGCCGAGTATCTGGCTACTTGAAAGCATTTATTGAAAATGGTATGTACGAGTATTGTCACTGAGATATCCTTTTAAGAATTAAGCATTTTCGCTAGCAGATTCTTTCTTCTTACTTTTTTTACACAGCGTCGTCAGCTGAGCTAAAGAGCCTCGTAAAGTTCTGGATAGGATGGGAGCTGCCGGCCACAGAGATGAAGGTGGAAATAGTAGACTCCAGGCTCCCGACAGCTTTAACATGTTTTGAGAAGCTGAGGCTGCCGAGGCATTACACAGCATACAATGCATTTCATCAAGATTTGTGTGCATGCATATCAACCAGTTACAGCGGTTTTGGCTGTGTCTGAAGTGCAATAATGTTCACTTTAAATGTACTTTGATTGAATATGTTGAACTTTCCCATGTGTGTACTTGTTGTAATATGTATAATAAATCACAATGTTGTCGAGGTTGTTTAGTTGTATTTACACTGAGAAAACCACACTAACTAGACTGACTACATTACATCCTTAAGTCTTGTACATTTTTTCTTTTATAACTGAATACTCATCTACAACAGAAAAAAGATGGATATTTACAGCTTCTTAAATGCCTGTTCGTATGTGAACCTACTAGTTTTTTGAGTACCATCAATGACCACATGATGGTAGCAGAGGTGAACTGTTGTGTCCACTCTGCTTTCTCTGATGACAAGCAGCTCTTCACTCCACTTCTACTAATGCTTTCTCATCCATTGAGCATATGAGTGACCTTTACTAGCAAGTCCCTAAAGGTCATTCAAGCTTGTGGTGATAAAGTACAAAGGCTGGAATTACTCTGAGATGGCGTCCTACTTACTGTGTAAGAGGGAAAACAGCTGATTTACCATTTGACTCCTCAAACTGATTATCTGTTAAAGGTTAACCTCTAGACAGATTAAAAAAAAAGATAGTGTGATGAATTTACTTGCTCATAGGATAAAACAACCCATAGTCAAACAAGAAAGACATCAAGAGACATTTAAGATCATTCCTGATGTTGTCAGCTGGAAAGTTCAGTGTTTACACTTACTTTCACCCATTCACATTGCTGATTAAAGAAATCTTGGAGGAGACCAAGGTTATGCTTTTGTAATCAAATCAAAAATGTATGTAATGTGATTCACGATATTATCCCCATAATCATCAAAATATTCCTAAAACAGTTAAACAAAAAATAAAATTGCACTAGAACATACTGAAATCACTTTAACCTTACATTTTATTTAAGAAACAAATATTTGTATTGCATCACAGATACAACAATCAATCAAAGAATCTTAAATAAGCAATTATAAATCTTAAGGTCCCCCTGCACAAATAAAGGATAAATAAAGGGTGGTACCCTCATCTGCAATTTTTAGTTTGGAATCCAAATTATTTGCACACATTCAATTAAGCATGTTTTTGTCGGGGATACAAGCTATAACTTCAGCCATGCTGACAGACTTGACAAATTAGAATCAAAATAACTTTACTGTCCAAAGTTGAAAGTTGTCTCACCCAGGGAAATACAAACACAAACATGTCCACAGGATTATCTTAGGCAATTCAAAACAAATCAGGACACCAATATAAGACTGTCAGTGAGCTAAACAGCTTTTTGAAGTCATCCATGTGAGGATATTCACGATTATTTTGATAGTTGATTATCCCAATCAACCACACCACAATCAACTTATTGTGACTGTTTTCTTTCTGCGATAAAATCTTTGATTCTCTTATCTCTAGCTTGCAGAAATCTGAAACAAAAGGAGAGGAATGGGCGTGGAAGTGCCTTTAAAATGTAGGAATTCGAGCCTTTCAAATGTGAGTGCTCTTGCACCAATATACTCTTGTACTTTTATTGTTCTGTTCTCACAAAGTGTCATGTCTTTGACCTGCTTTAATGTGTTTCTGCATGTGGTTTATCTTCCTTTTACACTGTTCCTAGCTCTAATTCTTAGTGTCAATAAAACATTTCACTGTTCAAGGCAGTATACAGCTTGACAATGCAAGTTCCCTCCCCATTCACCTCTCTCTCTCTCGCTCTCTCTCTCTCTCTTTCTCTCGCTCGGCCAGTCAGTCAGAAACTCCCCTGTTGCTCAACACGCAGGACATTTGCAGACTATAGCAGCAACAAAGAAAGCTCCTCCCTTTCAGCACATCTGGAAGAGTGGACGAGTGGAGAGGCACATACCAACGACTCTCTCTGGGTTTATTTGTATCACTGGACTAACCAAGTCTTACACTTTGGTTAGTCAGGAAGACTGCAACTACAACTCCTCCACCTGACTTCAGACTGCTGTTTTCCTGAAACTACCTCAGTGCTGCATTAACACCACTCCGATCAGGGAGTCAAACGTACTGTCCATCTTCACTGATTGACAGCACCTACAAACTGCAGGTATGTAATGTTAGTTTACCACAGACAGTTTATGCTTCCTGCTTTCTCTTTATCTCGCTGTATCTAATTTCCTACTCTTTCAGCCGATGCATGACGGGAAAAACACTCTGTCACAATGTAAATGTATTCTCTGTTAAGCTCTGGTGTGAGTCAGGCCAGAGGAGACTCCTTTGTTTGAACAGCTATCATGCATTAGAGTTTGCAAAGTGGTATCAGTGTGTAGTTAAACGGTAACACAATGAGAAACACTAATGTACAAGAAAACCTAACAGGGTATGCAAAGGTCTTTATGCTCTCTGGCGTGGGCACCAACAAAGTGCAGAAGTTAATATAGAGTACAAAAAAACAACTCCTTCTGATATTAATGTCATCATAGATCACACAGATGTCACATGCAGTCACTTCTACTTCATGATCGCACTTCCTGATTTTACGCTCCTTACCTCACTCTGTTTTATTTGAACATTCCTGTATAATTGCATGAGTCCCTACATGTCTAAACTCGCAAAGCCACCATTATCAACATATCCTGTTGTTTCTCACCTTCTGCTTTACACACATGGTCCTGAAGCTGGCAGCTGTGAGTTGAGTCTTCACATCATGACATTTAGCTCACGTCCAAACTTCTCTGTTGTTTCTTTTCTTTTTCTGTTGTAGAATTGCTGTAAAACGACAAGAAAGAGTTAGCCTTACCACTTAAAGTCACATTTTTCCCTGCTGGGCTGCTGGAAAGCTGTTATTTCCCTCTTTCTTTCTTTTTTTTCTTTCTACCAATGCCTGGTACAAAAATATTCCTGACATTTCAACTTTTACTGGCACTCTTGCCTCTTTTCCAAGACTGCAGAATATACAAACTGTGAGCGTTTACATGAAAATAATCATGAAAATACCAATTGGTGTCTGTGTGGCTGTTATTATGAATTCTTTCCAGCATCACTCTTCTAATCAAGGCCTGTCAATTTCCTCTACGTTTCACATCCTTCAATTCTCCTGCTTCTGCACTGTTTCTCCTCTGTGATTGGGCTGGTCAGTTTGTGACTTATCAACATTGTTTCACTTCAATTTTTGATACTTATGACCCTGAAAGCATACCAAAAACAACCATCTAAATCTAATTTTAGGTTTTTACATGAGGGTTTCACATGAATTAACCTGCCGTGGCAGAGTAACTTGTGTATGTATATAATCTGCAAAGTTGAATATGTGAGCTCCTACTGTTTTGCATAAATGATTTTTATGTAACAACAACATATAAATGTACCTCATTTACATCACCAGGTATAATATTTGCCATCCATTCCTGTTCGGTCTTAGATAGCATTTAGATTAAACTGCAGAACTTTTCCTTTGCAGTTTATTCTCCCCAAAAGTCTATTAAGATTTCAATGTGTGGCCTTTGAATAGCCCAAGAAATAGTCCGAATCAGTCTCTGCTTATAATGAAGTCACAGTGCAGCAGCCAGCCAGACACAAACCACCCCACCCATTACCTCACTCTGGGCTATGATTTAATATCATTCAATGAGCTCATATTCACATTAAGTACCATTCGGGTGTCAGCAGTAAGGAAGTTATGTTTAATTTTAGGGTGTTGTTGAGAGAGAGATTACAATCATATGCTGCATATTCTGTCTTGCATTAAAAATAGAAAGGCTGATAGGAAATGGCCCTACACTTCCATACTCTGCTCTCAGCTCCACTTACTATCACTAAAAAGAGGAGCAGCTGCTTCCTCAACATATATCCAGCCTAACAGAAAAAATGTACAACTCAGATGAAGAGGTACAGTCCGCAGAAGTGATGCGGAGAGTGAGACAGATGGGCAGGGAGTCAGGGGCAGGGAGGTGGGAGGGTTTACACACTCAGGAATGTGGATGTGGAAACGGGAGTATGGACAGGGAGGGTCATGCTAGGAAACACACTGGGTAGAAATAGGCAGGATGCCAGGGTCTTTCACATCCAACCCACTTTAATACACCTCAGAAAGTCACAGTTCTTGACACTGCTTCCACTCCGACTGTTTCTTGGTTTTTCAAGAGAAAGCAACTTTCATGTCAGTGTACGAAAAACTCTTCTTGTATTTTCCCACTGCTGGCTTACTGCTGCTTTACAGAAGCCACAGAAAGTTGGCAGGAGTGAAACTGCAGTCTCTGGGTCTGGCTTGACAAAGCCAAAATTACAGGCATCTAAATGTGGATATTTAAACGAGTTTCTTAAAAGGAATTTATTAGTTCTTTCACCCATTTGTTTGTCTATTTAGTTCCACATGTAAGTTTCAGGACTTTAAACCAGGTCAAGAAAATAGCATTTACATTGTGTGCCCTTCTAGCCACAGTCTGTCTCTTTCTACTCACTGTAACCTTGCTCTGAAACATAGATAACCACTTTTTCTGTGTCTTTGTTGACGTGCTATATCTTTATAGTGTGTAAAATGTTAAAAATCCCTGTGTTCATGCTGCATGCATATTTTTAGGATGCCATTAGGAGGAGGAAACAAGTGTGGCCGCTGTCAGAAGATAGTTTACTTCGCAGAAGAAGTACTCTGTGATGGCCGGAGCTTCCACAGGTCCTGCTTCATGTGCAGTGAGTCAACTCTTTGCTACTTCCTGTCATTGTCAATTCAGAAACCGCTGAACTTCTTGTCACTTTGCATTATTTATTTGTCACAAGTAACACTGACCTTATGTAAACTGTTGGTTCTTCTATTCTCAAAGAAAAAAATGTAAATGCATGGGTGTAGTAATAACCTAAAATAAAAATGGTGTTGTAGCATTTTACATGATACAATACTTATGAGTAGGGGTAGACCGGTTATCGGCCCTGGCTGATTACCGGGCCGATAGTCAGCATTTTCCGATTATCTGTATCAGTGACCAGTCAGATTACCGATAAAATAAACTAATTTAAAAATGTGATATTTTGGCTCTGATACAGCATCCTCTCACACAATGTCCCGCCGATGGGACAACGGTATCTGATTGTTAACATGTTGATGAAGGTTCTCAGTCATCCAGGTCATAGTAATTCTAAGTGCTGGATCGTAGGCAACTGGATGTGTTTCAGTTTCTTGAAGATGTTTCACTTCTCATCCAAGAGGCTTCTTCAGTTCTAAGTAACTGGAGGGGAGTTACAGGCTTTCAATATCTGTTCGGGAGTGTCCTTACAGAGTCGTTAAGGACACGTGTGAGCTCTTAGTTTCAGAGTCGTTAGGGCCGCTTGTGGGTCGTTGACCCAACCGGCCTTCATGTGGGTTGCTCGGGCTAGGTGAGCCCAGGTGTGAATGGTTGTTCAGCTGTCTGGGGAGGGAGCTCAGTACTGTATTGTAGGTGGAACAACCGTGGGTGATAATTAATGTCGTAGGCCACCTCCTCTGTTCAAAGACGATCTTCCAGTTTGACATAGATGGATTCCATCTATTGCGCAATTAGAGCGGCTATTCCTGTATTGTGTCAAATCGTACTTTTGAGGTAGATGAATTATAGGCCTGACTGATTACCGACGCCGATATTCACCATTTTTTCTATTACTGGTATCTGTGATTTTTCCGTTAGAACTCTCACACAATGTCCCGTCCACAACACTATCTGATTGGTAACACGTCACAATTACTAGCCTATAAACAATAAAATAATATGAATCTGCAAGTAGTAACTGAAGTAACTAGTAACTAAATTTATCAAAAGTATTTGGGTAAATTGTACTTTGTTTCATTCCATCACTGGCTATTTTTTAACAAGCCATATTGGTCGGCCCCCACCTTCCATATTTAGGCAGTTAGCCACTGAGACAAAAAACTACACCAGCAAGAGAATCTATCTACACTTTTTTTCAAGATCTTAAATTAGAAAACATGCATCATTACTGTTAAAAAATAATACCAAAAAAAGAAGTGCATTGAAATAAAAAAAAATAAAAAAACTCTTTCTCTGCCCTAATTTGAAAAATATGAAGGTTCATGGAGTTCTGAAGGGAGTTATTTGTGTTTCTGTGTTGTAATCGAACATTCCTGTGAAGGAATTTAGATGAGAACATTTTTCTTCGACAGAACCGTTCCATTTAAGGAAACAGATATGCGCTTATCTAAACACATGTGCTTAAGCACATGCAGATATGCAAAACAATAATATATGTATGTGTGTTTGTGCAGTGGTGTGCAATAAGAGCTTGGACAGCACAACTGTTGCTGTTCATATGGATGAAGTTTACTGCAAGGCGTGCTATGGCAAGAAGTATGGACCAAAAGGCTACGGTTATGGCCAGGGAGCGGGGACCCTCAGCACCGACAAGGGAGAGTCTCTGGGCATTACACATGAAGAGTGAGTAACACACAAACACACACTTTCTGATCGCTCTATAAGGCCCTGTGTCAGCATTATCTCTTTCTGTCTTCATCAGACCTGCTCCTCATCGTCCCACCAGCAACCCAAACCCGTCCAAGCTGGCTCAGAAGTTTGGAGGGGCAGATAAGTGCCCTCGCTGTGGCAAGTCCGTCTACGCAGCTGAGAAAGTGATTGGAGCCGGGAGTGTAAGAAAAAACGTACACATACTGTACATATGCATGCTCTCAAAAGCACATCTGTTTGAAAATGGATCTCTATTTATTTACAGTCGTGGCATAAGAGTGGATGTTTCACCTGTGCCACATGTAAGAAGAGCCTTGAGTCAACCACACTAGCTGACAAGGATGGAGAGATCTACTGCAAAGGTAAAACCCCACTGTCTTCACTTCACTTCATATGAATCATAATATATCGCTACACAATCAAATAGCAACCTGTATTTGGTACTGCACAAGCATTCTTCAACACATATTTGACCTGTTTATACCAAACTGTTGTCATGAGTATTGTCTGGTTGTCACAGTTACCACAAGATGTAGCTCTGTGAACGTGGTTTCACACACGTCTCCTATACAAGGTGTGGGCAACATTTTTTTCTAAAGGGTCATTCTGACTTACAAAATGTAAGCGTAGTGCCACAAATTGGACAACTGAATCAAGACAAACATACAAACAAACACATAATTACTAAACTAATTCTCAGTACCAGATGCAGCACTGAATGAAAAAAGATCAGGCTACTATTTACTATTCATGAACAAACATGTGGTCTTATACTTTGTGTACAAGACCACATCAACTTATTGTCTCTTTTACAGATGTAACTGTAACTAACCTATGAGAATAAATTATAACTGTCAGATATTTATGAACAACAACACTAAAAGCAATGCCTAGCAAGTAATTTAGCCTAATGGGAAAAGCTGACACCTCTCTTTGCAAGTCCATCAAAGTCGAGAGTAATGTGTGATGTTGAAATTGCGCGGCACAGAGGACAGGTGTTTATCAGTCAGTCGTCATCTGTAACGTGACTTGATGAAGTTCAGTCATGTCTCCATCTTGACAACTGCTCAAGGACATTAAATTAAATGCGACCGCTATTGTAGCTTTTCACTTGAGGTGAGTAAGAGTCAACTTTAGGCCTATTGTCCAATTGAAATGAAGACAGCACCCTCTATTGGAATCAAGCTAAATAGCAATAAAGACTCACTGTAGTCGCTCGCCTTGAGATTCATTAACGGGGCCACTTCTTGTTGCTTTTTTGGAGATTGTTTTATTTTTTGAGGACGCCCCCCAGCCATATTTTGCGTATGTGTGTCCTATATCTTACAAATAATCTATACGAAATATAAATATGTTTTCTAAAAGCTTGAACTATTATGCAAGTGAAAGTTCAAACATTGCAGATAATCACAACTCTGACCAAAACTCAAGACTAAGATGAAGTTGTTCCCTTTTTTAAGTCTTATATCATAAACAACAATTCCATGTCAAAGTGGACCTAGGGCAATGCAGTGCAAATTAGTGATCCACCCAAATACATGTAACAGTCTGTAAACTTTCAACACATGCAAATGTCAGATAGTTTTGCCCTATTGTCATAATTATATTTCCTGCAATGCCACTCAGCAGTGCAGATTAAGGTTGGTAGACAGCACACATATCAGTAGGAAACAGACTTCAACACAACACCAGATAAATTTAGGCCAGTTAAATTAATAACATTATATATTTTGTCATTTTTTAAATGTAAATATTTCATCATAAATATTTTAAATTAAATTCAAACTTAATTACAAAATTTAAAATGTTAGAACACTTTATTCATTTATTTATTGTAAATGACATCTTGCAACCCACCTGCAGTTCTTTCACAACCCACCAGGGGACCTTCTGTTTATTTTATTACTTTGGTCTCTTAATGGAAATATTGTCACATAGTATACTTGCAACCATGTTCAGGTCCACTCTGAGAATTGATTAATGGTTGAGAGGCCAAAATATTATGTATTTTAAGGTACAAGTAATTATATAATAGTTTTACAATAGAGTAGTATAGGTGTCAGACCTGTTTTCAGTGCTGGTCCAGAGTGGTGGAGCCAGGCTGGATGAACTGTGTTGATCCATTCTGGGTGCCTTTGTCTGAAAGAGATGTGATAGCGGTGACACTTAATACAGATCACACAATGTATACAGCATGGCTATTAAAGGGCAGCACTGCACAGCCTAAATTAGGGGGGAAATGACTGAAGGCAAAACTCACATTTTTAGTCTCAAGTGAGAGTAAATCAACAGCTGTTATGTTGGCGGCCTGGGTGACGGAGTTGTAATAAACACAAGAACACACCAGAGGGCCCCCTAACACATAAGAATAACATCCTGTTCCCAAAAATAAAATAGCCAGGAATAACAAAAAAGCTTGTTTCTATTGCTAAACTCCTTTAAAGTTTTTATATGTATTCAATATAGAACAAATTGGCCATTTTGGTTTAGTACTCCACAGACCAGAGTCAGACAGTGTAGAAGTGTACTTCTCTGCCTCACAGAGCATGACCAGTGGTGAGAATACACCAGTTTTGCTAAATGTTTAACATTTTTTGCAGGCTGTTGCTTAATTTACAATGATCATCGCTGCAGCATTGCAACATAGCTGTGGTTCTAGTATTTCATTCTTTAATTAAAAGAATTTAACTAATTTTACATTGAAGGAGGAAAGCAAATAGCCCAACACAAGTTTCTGTAAAAGCTCTTCTATACTTCTTTGCAAACTAATCTTGCACATACTAAATTTTATTCAAAGCCTAGTGTCTGACATTTTAGCCTTTATGCATTAATAAAGGACATTTCATATCACTGGGCAGTCATTAAAACCTGTTTTTAAGGCAGACATTTTGACTTGTCAAAGCTGGAAAAGCACAGGTGTTAATAATTAATAAGTACTGTCAATGTTCACTCACTGAACATTTCTTCAAAAATACATCATACCTACACCCCTCTATTGAACAGTCCCATCACTGAAGTTATTCATAACCACCTGTGCTTTTCCTGCTATAAGTCAAAATGTCTTGCGTGAAAATGTTTTTCTTTATTTCAAGAATCCTCAATGACTCACACTGTCCATGTGGAAAAATAAATATGCTTCACCCTGCTCTTAGAAATCTCTTGTTTCCCAAGTCTCTTTAAAGGAAATGGAGATGCTTAGCTGGCTAGCTAACGTTAGCCTCCACTACTTGTGTCCTCAGCACTGTGATTCAGTCAAACAGTGCCCAACTATTTTTATTTTACCAATCATCCAGCAGTGAGTTATATCTCCAAAGACATTGTCGTGATCCTAAAACAACTTATAATTACATATAAAGGAGACACTTTTAAGGTAACGAAAATGATTTTGAAAAACGAAACCCACTGCTAGCTAGATAAAAGTAAAGGTATAAAGGTAAAGGCTTTTTAGCTAACCTAGCTTTGACGCGAAACCCCTACTGTTGTTAAGTATTTGGGGATATACTGCTGATATTATACCACGTTTGCTAACATTACCTTTCTTTCCAACAGCCTGTTATGGTAAAAACTTTGGCCCCAAAGGTTTCGGGTACGGACTTGGAGCTGGAGCGCTGGCTCACACTCAGTAGGGACCGCTGAGCTCGTCGACATGCTGCACTACCGCGTTCATCCTGCAGGGGGCAGACCGCTGCCTGGTCACATGCACCCCAGGGACACATGCTTGATTAAAAGCTGCATTATAGACTGTACGGTGGAAAAGATAACATTATCATAGTCTCACATTGGCTATAGGTGATTATTAACGCTGTTATGGTAAACATTAATGCTTAAACAATACTGCATTGTTGGTTTGCACACTGCTGTAACTGAATTTTATCATCCTCTTCTTATTGTGAGGCTTTTAAATGAATGTTCAGCAATAGTCTTTATGTATTAGAGTAAGCGCTGCTTGTTCAAATGTGCTGCTTTCCACATGGGAAAATCATAATAAAATGTAAATATACTGATTTTAGTGTTGGTTTATATTATTTGGTGCAAAAATGACATAAGAACATGTGAGTGAAACTGTGTGTGTATGTGTGTGTGTGTGTGTGTGTGTGTGTGTGTGTGTGTGTGTGTTTGTGTAAGTAAGGAAAAGGGAAGTAAAGCAGTTTGTAAGGTACTGTTCAGCTTTAAGTTTCATGACACAAACATTGCATCCATTCCTCTCATAACATTACAGTGACACATCACAATGCTGCGACTGAGACAAAAAGCCTGGTATCTTGTAAAGGTAGGGGAATTACAGCTTCACTCCACCCACAAAGGTCACCAGGCTGTCATGTGAGAGCCATGTTGTGTCAAGAATGTGAAGAATGACACTTCAGTTTTTATTAAATGCCATAAATAATTGGGCTAATTCCCTTAATAGGGGGTTAATACAGTACAGTGACGTGGGCTTTAAAAGGTGATAGAAATCTAAAAACTGTGTCTTAATTGTAGTTTAATCATTGCATTCAGTTGCCTTTCATCAAACATGTGACTCAAGTCATTTGGTCCAAGTCTCAAGCAAGTCTTCAGTCATTTTTTCTTGGGCAAGGTCAAGTCACAGGTTGCGTCAAGTCAAGTTGAGTCCCAGTGCAAGTCTTTTTTTTTTTTTTGCCCCCAAAATACTTCAGTCTCACCTGCAGTAGCCGATCTTTTATTTTCTGTCAAGTCAAGTTGCAAGTCATCAAACCAACGTCTCAAGTCGGCTCCCCCTTTTCAAACACAGTAGACAGATGAAATGGTTTACAAAAATAATGAGTGATTGGCTGATTAATCATTCATTTATTTATCTACTTAAAAACATTTCTTCTTGCTCTGTTTCTCCCTCACACATTGCAACACTTCTTTATCCACTCTCTGCCTCCCACTCACATTCCAGCTCTAAAAGAGAGACGGGAGAAAAAACATTTTTTAGGAACTTGAAAGGGAAGTTAACAAACTTTTCCAGTTTATTTATACTGTCAGGTGTGTGGCAGGTGTTTCTGAAAAGGTGCAGTGAGGCTTCAGTGGGAGATGGGTACACCCACCTACCTGTATTTCTGACACAGAGTGCTGTGTAATCCAACAGTCTGACACACACACACACACACACACACACACACACACACACACTCCTCCTGCCGGCAGCAGGAGGAGGCGGGGTGCTGGCTGAAGAGGAGAAAGTCCACAGAGGAGCCGGGCATGTTCAAACATATCCAGGCAGAGCAGCCTGCCATCCTCCACGGCGTGCTGTCAGTGCGCACAGACTGGAACACACTGTCACCACTCATGTCATAGCCCACACCGGTCATGTTTTCCTGAGGAACACTTGACGCAGGTATAGTAATGTGTGACATGTGTATTTAATGGATTGACCTTGAGACGCAGCACTGTATGAAGACTTCGGCTGAGCGTGGCCATGTCTCTGCCGGTCAAAGTGATGAGGGACGGGCTGCTGGAGAAGCGCAGCAGCGGTCTCCTCCAGCTGTGGAAGAAGAAGCGCTGCGTGCTCACAGAGGACGGACTGCGCCTGCACAACTGCAAAGGCGGCGGCGGCGGAGGTGGTGGGGATGCTCCAAGCTCGGCGTGGAGCTCCAAAGCCAAGGAGCTCCGCTTTGAGCGCATGGTCACGGTGGACTGCGTGGAGTACAAGCGAGGGCTGGTGTACTTCACCGTGGTGATGGCGACGGGGAAGGAGATTGACTTTCGGTGTCCGCAGGACGGCACGGCCTGGAACGCGGAGATCGCGCTGGCGCTGGTGCGCTTTAAGAACCTGCAGGCCGTGCAAACTGGACGGAAGAGGCACCTGTCCACAGCACACCTGGGCAGCACCGGGGAGGACGAGGAGCTCTGACCTGGACAAGGTGAGCCTTCATGGGGTGGAGGTGAAATAAGCTGGGGCTGTCTTCAGAATGTAGCCTATACACTCAAAAAAATAAGTTTGTTTTAAAGGGGCACTATGTAGTTTTGGGGAATAAATTCAAACAATAATACACACTCAGAAATATTTAGTTTTTTCCATAACTGAATAAACAAGCTGTACTCAGAGGAAAATAAGTCCCCCGTTATACTGTTCGAAGCTAGAAAGGTGGCAGGGTCCGCCACGTATAAACAAAGTAAAACAGTATGAAATTGTGTTGTCCTTTAAGAACAGTTTGTTTATTCACAAAGAGAGCTCGTTTGTTTAGACCAATCTAAACAAACGAAGAATCGTCAATGAAGATCTTTCTCTTCTGATAAAAATTTCTTTCCCAAAACTACACAGTGCACCTTTAATTTAATGGAAACGTGTAATCTTATAATAAAGGTTCAATGGAAAGTGTCACATTCAATGCAAAGTTTTTCATTCATGTTGAGTTAATGTAAATCAATTGGATAACTTAACATAATGTGTCTGTCTAGTGTTTATTGTATTATTTTTTTAAGTATTAAACTATAAAATCTGACAAAGAATTGAGGCAACCAATAACCTCAAATTTACCAAGTAAAGGAGACTAATAATTTTAAGTTGTTAAAACTATTTAGCTCATACAACTTAAACGTAATAGTCTACTTTAATTTTGGGTTAACCAGTTTCTTGACTTTTTAAAAAAAAAAGTAAATTCAATTACTAAAGTTTACAGGGTATTTAATTATGCATAATACATTTCCTGTGATAAATCACATATCTAGTTATTTAATTTATACACACTGGCTCAACATGATAAAAAAACGTTTCAAATGTGACCCTTTACATTGAGCTTATGTATTAAAAATAGATGGTAAATTTACATGTAATTGAAAATTGTAGTCAAATTACTTAATGAGCGTTCTTTTTATTAGCTTATTCAGCTTATTTATATATTAATTTATATTGGGTTTGGTCAGTGAGGCACAGCACCTTCCCACCCACCCTTTTTTCTTGTTTTCCTTTCCTTTTTTCTTTTTTTTAACTTTATTTATACAATACAACTTACAACAGGTAAGGTTTCAACAACTGCTGGAGGTAGTTCAGAGATCACATATAAACAAAACATAAGAATAAAAAAAAAACACCAAAACAAGCAAACATGAATACAAATAAAATGATTACAGATCAAATTCATTACCTAAGGCTACTAGTTTTCACAGCGTTCGAATTTTTGCAGTATTTTAGTGAGTCCAGTTAGTATTTTAAATATGATTTGAAGACAGTTAGGAATGTCTCAGATTTACTCGCAGTAACTTTGTGTCACAGAGGTCGACAGTGAAACCCAAATCAAAGCATCACTCAAACACCTCAAGGGCGAAGGTCGTGTCTGTTAGAGTTCCTCAACCATTTGCCATCAGAGACCCAAAAAAAGCTCCAACCAGTTCAGCCGCTGACTTCGCTGACGACCTCCCCCTCTGTGGTTGAAAGGGTGCTAATGGTAACAAGCTGATGCAGTGATTGGATGGAATGAAAACATCCAGACTCTTGAGGAATGAGGTGGCACTCAAGCCTCAAGCTAAGCTAGTGCTAAAGGTTATTTACAAGTACCACCTCAGTGTTTACATGTTCCACTGTGGAGTGAAAGTCATGTCAGTTTTTCCCCACTGTGGTCATCGGCCTTAAACGCACCACAGACCTTTTAGAACACAAACCCACTCTCACTTGAGGACATAATTACGATGCAATGTGAGCCTCCAAAATAACATCTGCCTGCCTCTCCCTCACTAGGCAGCCAAGTATTTTTAAACACACATGGACACACACACACACACACACACACACACACACACACACACACACACACACAAACACGCACACAAACCTACAACCTTCTGTTTTTATCCAACATAAAGACAGTTGGACATTTGGTGGTAACAGAGCCATACTTTTCCATATTGAGGACACAGTCAGCAGCGTCACATGACGACTGTTATTTACTGAAACCGGTCACTGAAATCTCAAATGTTCATGAACTGAGTGTGTAAGTCTGAACTATGAGCTCACGGTCCAGGAATCCACAGCGATGCTTCCTTAAGAGAGCTGCAGTAGTCAAGTGCCCAAATTAACTTAGTAGCCGTGGTAACAGTGTAATGTAACTCACCACAAATGCACTTTAAGCTGCCCCAGTAACAATTGAATATTAAAAAATCTGCTCCTCTTTTTTTTCAAGCCTTTCTTCTTCTGGGGAGTGAACCAATCAGAGCGGAGAAGGGTAGAGGACGCCACATCCATTGGCTTGATTCCGTGGTGATGATGGGTTGTGCAGAAAGGCCATCAGCAAACATGGATTAAAGGACTGAGAGCAGGAGTCACACTCATGTCTTGATCTCCTATAGGAATATTTTAAGCGTGGATGAAAGTGTTTTTTTCAGTCATGACCTCAGTGCTTGAGGTCACTGTTGAGACTGCCGCATGAGGAAAAGATGGTGTCATTTGGAGAAAAACTGGAGAGCTGGGACACTGTTTAACCCTTGTGCCTTGATGTTTCAAAAATATCTTCTATTTTGGACATCATTTTCTGACGTCGCTGAAACAGCGGTCACTTTGTTTCTTCAGTCGTGCTTAGTTTTGATGGAAACACAATACCATGTGACTGGTTTTGAAAACGTTTGTTAAAGACTGAACAGATCTGCATGTTTTTCTAAAGCTGATCATGAAGAATAACTATTTTGCTCTTATTCATTGCATATTGTATTCTATATATTTGCTGAAACCATGTACAGTATTACACTCTTTAAAAGATAAAATAAATTTTTGACATTGCTGAAATATTTCACTTTCTATTTTTGAACAATGCTTCAGCTCTCCACACTGGAACATAAAATAACTAAGCAGTTTGCAGGCTGCAATTTAATTTAGGTTCTGACTATTAATGGCTAAGCTCATCTGTTTCCAGTTGTGCTGTAACCTTGCTGTTACAGCCTCTGGGAAACACACCCCAAACACTGTGGCATCACTCTCCTGCTCTTGCGTGCAAGTCAGGACACCTTTTGTTTGAAGGACTAATGAGAAGCAGAGTGAGCCTGAGGCATGTGCACACAAACATCCACCCACACACATTCACCTACAGAAGCTTACGTGCACACCCAGCATAAAATCCAGCAAGGCCTCAGCATCAGCAGACTCTCGTTAGCGAGGGCTATCATATATTGTTCATTCAAGCATCTTTTGTGTGCGACTGTGTGTGAGTGTGTGTGTGGGGCTCAGTGCAGGTCAGGAATAAAGGGTTGATTGTGTGGCGACTTCTCTCGTTACTGTGGAAAACCCCAAAGCGAGCCACACCGCATGAGTCAGCGAGGGTCCAGGAGGAGTGCGAAGAGAGGAGACACCAAGTGATGGATCGCTGGTCTGAACAGTGTGTGTATGTGTGTGTGTGTGTGTGGGCAGGTGTAAATACACAGAATAATGTATGTGGAGCAGTGCTCAGTGTTACGTGCAATACGTCCTTAAAGTCCAGCCCCGTCAGAGTGTGTGTGCTCACACTCCTTGGAGGAATGCTCTGTCTAAACATCATAACCTCTGTCCAGGGTATCTGGTTTTCCCTGCAGATAAACAGACACATACAGCGACCTGCAATTCCATAAACCAAGTCCGAGAACAGAGGAAGATCTAAAAGAGGAATGACAGTCAGAACAATGTTTACCTTATGTTATTACTGCTGTTATGATTCGTTTATCAGTGCTTGGAGAAAGAAAAAGCATGCTGACGGAAAGGCAGGTGAATTTTTCGAGGTCCACAAAACATTTCCAAAGCTTCGCAGCAAAACAGCGTTGCAGCATTCTCCTAAACAACTGAAGTAGATGGGGACTTGTTTTAAAACATTAAAAAAACAACCAAAAACAAAGAGTTAAATTGCTCCATATAGCTTATCCAGCGTAATCCAAATTTCCAGAAGCCCTAAGATCCCAAATTGTTTTGAAAAGATGTTATTTACAGCCTTTTTAAAGCTAAAGTCTTCAAAATCTTCACTGTAGCTGCTAAGCTAATAGCGTTGGCCTGCCCTCTTTTTAAGTGGGTGCATGAGCTCAAGTGCACGCCGAGGATGTATTTAAAGTCTTTTCAAATTATTTTGGGATTTCAGGGCTTCCAGAGTCTTGGATTATACCGGATAAGCTATATGGAGCAAATTTTTTTTTGTTTTTGTTGTTGTTGTTGTTGTTGTATGTTAAAAGAAGTCCCCATCTACTTCAGTTTTTGGTTTTAGGTTTCTCTGTGGTTCAAAGTTTTTGTCAAGTCTTCATGCAGTGCAGGCTACTAATTTTCTACACCATATACCTATGTTTTTGTGAGTATCTGTGTGCATTATACTTTTGTTTTTCTTCTCCGTAATCTACTGCAACATTTTTTTACCAATGAAATGAAATACCATCAGAGTATTTATGGTGAAATAAATTGACGTCTGCTGAGTAAATGAAAAATGAAAGATTGCAAGGTAAAATCATATTGATTTTTTGGGTTACAGACATGCCCCGACTTCACACTCATTTTGTTTGTGGAGTGGGTCTGTAATGGAGGCTTAACTACAAGGCAAAAAGAAATGGCCACCCTGCAAGCACGTCTAGCATTTTGATCTGCCCTTCGAGGTTTAGGTGTGGGTAAACATGGCAGCCATGCCAGCCACTCTGTGAGGCTGTAGTTAGGGACAGCAGTGGTTTAAGCTAAATGCTAATGCCAGCATGCTAACATGCTCAAAATGTTAATTGTTGGTGTAATGTTTGCCATGTTAACCATTTTAATTTAGCTTGTTAGAGTGCTAACATTTGCTTATTAGCACTCAACATAAAAAGCTGAGGCCGATGGGGATGTCATTAGTTTCAGCTGCATTTTTTTTTTTTACGTGAACTGTTTTTCGTTGTTCATGTTGGTATGTGACAACTGTTTTAAAACAGACTTGAATAACTGTAAACCTACAGTTTCCTAAAGAATCCAATCAATTAAAACACAAGAGAATATATATTATATATTCCCTCAACCTTTTGGACTGATATATTTGTTATTTATATGATACACTCAGTATTAAACAGTTTTGATGTATGTTGTTAGTAACTTCCCCATTCTATGAATTGTGCTCATTTGTTGTGATTGTCACGAGTCAACATGAATATACAGATCTGGGAAACTTCTCTCAATTTGCAATGTGTTTCTTGGAGACAAGATCCAACTTCCCACTTAACAAAATGTTTCCTGGAACATTTCTCTCCAGTCTAAACTGAGTGAGTGATGCCCTCTGGTGTTCAACAACTTACATAACAGGAGGACACAACTTGAGACAAAGAGCTTTATTTTCAAACTGTTTTCAACCCCTTTCAATAGGAAAAGCATTTTACAGGATATGCTCAAACCCACTGGTGGGTTTCTGTTTACATTCTTTCAAAAATATATTTTTATACAATCAAGCAAAACAAAATAACCAACTATGAGGCACGTTTGATGAGGCGTGAGTTTTTCCATTTTGGTAAGAGGAAACTTTTTACGACACATTTTAAGGGGGAAAGTAGTCATTAAAATGTTGAACAGGTCTATAAAGGTGCAAACTCCCCCACTTTTCCAGCTGAGCTACTTACTGTAAGAACAATAAATAAAGTTTTACAAAACACACCAGAAATAATAAAAATAAATACATTCAAAGTAAGATCAAATCAAATTTCCCAATATACCACAAGTTAAAACAAAAGCTCACTTTAAAAGTCAGAAACTTTCGGTTTGTTTGTTTATATATGTAGAGTAACTCGATTTGATGCACTTCTTTTATAAGCTGAATAAAAGAAAACCCTGAAACACATCAGCTGTAAAAACACACCGACCTGAAATATAATGTGCACATGTTCGGAGTAAAACATTTTAAACACTATTTATTGTTCATGATGCAGAAACACGATAGAAGCTGTTGCATAGCACATGGTATTAAACAATGATTGAAATGAAAAATGTGTGCAGCTCCAAATGTAAAGGAGGGTCCAAAATAAAAACCTGATTAAAATGATTAAACTAAAACAAAAATAAGTGTATAATACAGATGTGGGATCTATGTTTGTAAAAACCCTGAGTGAAGGCTCTGAAGGCTCTTGTCCTGCAATCATGAGTCCTCTTTATTGAAATTATTTCTTTTTGGTGTAAAACTTGTTTCAATAGAATCAATGATTGTAATCTTTGTTTTGCTCATCAACACACTCGCCTCGTAGAAAAATATAACCACTCAACCCTGTCTCATCTGCCAAATGTGTAACAGAGGCATAATCCCTGCTCTTCCTCTTACTCAAAAATTTAGTTTCTTGGCTTTCTTTTGTCCATTTAAAGCAGCGTAGTTTACTTTTCTGGACCCGCCATCTTCACCATCCTCGCCCTCGTTGTTGTTTGACCAGCTGGGTTTCAGAGGAGTCAGCTCAGGTGCTATTATGTCACCGTCCTGTGTGTGTAAAAACAACAGAAAAACACAAGAAGTCATCATTTGTGCAGGGCACTAAATCTAAGTAACCCCTAATTGTAACTCTGCATGTGATCCTGGGGCTCTACAACATAATTCTTAGTTTGCAGCCCTGTAGTGTTAAATGAACTGGAAGGAAATCTAACCATGAAATGTTAAACCTCGTGTGAAAACTGATTAACCCTCTCCAGCCACAAGAGGGCGGCAACCCCTCACTGCAGCTTCTTTTTTTAATATGGAAAACTCAGATTCAACAATTACATTCTCCTGCCTGTATACAGTGCAAAAAAATCACAAGAAAACTCAAAGGCACTTTCTTGTTAAACAATTAAATTCACTTTATTGTCACTGCATGGCAATGTTATACCTAAAAAGAAACTCTGACACGCTTATGCATCAAGTCTTGGCTAGGGAGTCAGAAAGATCTCATGGAACAAATGACCTTTTTATAGTGGTATTACCTCTCTAGGCCACCATTTGTTCCAATGGAGGATTCCAACTGGATGAATATCGATATAAAAAGGGCCATTTGTTAAATTTTTTACTTCTCTACTTATTTCTTTCTGTTCCTCCAAACTCTGCCCCTTTTTACTTTAAAGTTTTCCTGAGCATATCAACAGCAGGGCAACAGCTCCAACAATCCCAGCAGCAGTTTGTAGAAGACTAATTCTGAGATACGTAAGATTTTTCCATCTCACGCTGACCTTTCTTCAACTCACACAGCTCAGTAAGATTTTTCCTTTTACTCCCTGTTGGTGCAGAGATGACACTGCACCAACACGGAGGCAGAACATAATCTTTCCGGCCTCAGCTGGACAGCATTAGGCTAATGTTACTTAAAGTGGCAACAGACAACTTTCCCCCCTAGTGTTTCCAAGTGTTATTATTGTTAGCGCCGCTGTGCCAAAGACAACTGGATTGTTTCTGTTTTCCTCAGAGTCGCAAATAACAACACAGGACAAAACCCTATCCAACATTTAGTCTATAATAGAAATGGATCGGCAGTTAACCGTCCTTTTACCAGGAGATTTTGTGCTCAGTGGCAGAAAAAAATGTATAGTGATAGCAAGGTTTATAGGGAACCAATGTAAACGCTGCTGGTTTCCTTATTCTATATCCATTACATTGTGCAATCAACATTAAACTTGTGTATTGCCAGTTTAATTTAGGAAATATGTTGGAGGGAGGCACAGATCAGCAGCTAGTGATTCCAAAAAAAGCACATAGTATTTTGAAAGCGGACAGCTCGGGTCACATGAGGGATTTTATGAACTTGCCGTTTTCACCTGAAGCTAACATCTGCAGTCACGAGAATACAGCGAGCGCAGCATATCAGCCATGAATTGAGATCAACTCTGAGAGAAGTGAGTGCAGAAATCATGTTTGTGATGTTTGCCACATTCAGAAAGTGACCCGTGTTCACGCTACTATGTGAAATAACATTTTTGTTGATCACAGCACACGTGTAATGCACACCAAACAGATTTAAGTTTTGTTTTTGTAATGTTTATGTACTGAGGTGAGTCACACAGATACTGGTATTAAAAAGATGCAGCTTTTTATGTTGTCGACTGTTGTAGTAGATTTTTGAAGTACATTCTAAATAAAAAGGAAATTTAGATTAATCTTACTGCTTACATTACATTTTGAAAAAGTAACTGTGTGCTCCAATATAGAAAAACTGAGGATGCAATATACTGAGATGCATCAAGATGTATCAAGAATTGTTGAGCATTCGAATCACTGAGATGTGAATGGTAATCGAATCTTGAGGCTAGTTAGGATTCACAACTCTAGCATTTAGTCGTTCAATTCTTTACCCTGTGGAAGATAAACATTACCTGAGGCTTTGAGAAGTTCATGTCCATGCACCACTGCACAAAGTGCTTCTTGGCTGCCTCCAGACTCCTGTGATCAGTCTTCTTGCAGAAGACCCTGATCAGCTGCTCAGCAAACTGCTCTGGAAGAAGTTTAGACACCTGACAAGAATGATAGCAGTAGATTTTTTTTAGAGACAGAGGAAGTGACAAACAGTTTCTGTATGAATTAAAATTTAAATACATGTTAGGAAAAAATCAGCAATTTAAATGTGGGCTAAGCTCATGCAGAGAAAGATCCAAGATTTGAAATCTGTGGTCTTTAGTTCTGACCTGGTTCTTCCGAATCTGGATTGCTTTGTTTGGGTCGTCCTTACAGTAGAAACGCACATTGTTGATGGGGTTCTTTTCCTTCATCCCATAGTCCAAAGAAATGACCTAAAGAAAGAAATTAGTTTTTAGAACAAGTGCAGAAAAAATTCCAAAAGGACATTAGGTTACAATGGAGCTTTATCATTATAAAATTACAAAAATGGATTTTACTAGATTAAAAGAAATTAGATTAAAAACTTACATTAACTACAAAGTCCTCTGGCTGCAGACTGACATCCTGGGAGCTACTCTGGGGGATGCACAGAGCCAAGTCTTTCTCCCACGAGCGAAGCTTCTCCTTATAGTGGATATAAAAGCAAAAGTTGAAAAGACAACGGGTGATACACATTTCATTTTAGCAGGGACATTAGATGAGATTTGACCATTTGATTTTCATCACACTGGTACCATATCTTCATATAATACAAATGATGAACTACATTCCATGTTATCAACCACAAGACAAGATAAGCTGGCTCCAGCTGTGCAAAAGTCAGGATATGATGCTTCTTACTTTTCAAATTCACATTCATAGTGAATTCAATATAATTAAGTTTTTGATCAGACGAAACAAGTTATTATCACCTCAGGCTCTATGAAACTGCAGAGGGGACAATCACGAACAAACAAACACACTGCAAAATACACCGCACAAAACAACAATGACCTCCTAAAGAAAATAATTTCAACTAATTATTGACTAATAACAAATACAGATGTTGTGACAGGCAGACGTGCATTATAGCCATGTCAAGACACAAACACACACACACCTGGGTGACTATCACGTGTTTGTCTGCCTGGGTTTGGCCCAAACACTTATAGAGGCGTCGACAGATGATGTTGCGTAGAATCTGTCTTGCCTCAGCCAGCTCCGGGGAGGAGGAGTTCAGTATTTGTTCGAACACATGATCTAAAGGACAAACACAAAATGAGTAGAGGACAGGTCAGATAAAGCAAACCAAAGACAAACAAAGTCACTAAATCATTTACTGAATTTCTTTATTTGAAACTTATATAACTATATTAAAAAAAAAAAATTCAGAAAAGGAATTAATTTCTTTCACTAACCTAATCAGGTTTAAAGCAGAGCTTGTTATGAAAAGGGGCCATTTACATACAGCTCCTTTAGACCAAGTTTTTTTTTGTTTTGTTTTTCATTTTTCAGTCACAGTTTGATTAGGTTTAGGCATCACATTGACTATTCCACCACAGGCGCAAATACATTTGTGGGTGCTAATAGCATCGGACCAAAAAAGACTCCTTGATACCAACAGGCATTACAAATGTTATCTAGTCATCACACCTCTGCTCACATGTAGTGTAGAGGCAGAACATTTTTCATTTCCAGAAAGAACTATTTGAAAAACAGACTTTGATTTTTTTATTGACCTGTGCTATCATTGTGATGGTGAGGAAGCCACCACGGCCTGGCACAACTAACCACAGCTTCAAGCCAGCAAACAACAGAGGCAGAATAATCAATATGTGAAGAGGAAAAAACAGAAAATCAGTCGGGCTCCCTGATTTTTATTGAAAAATGGCGCCTCAACATTTTCACCTTGATTGGTGAAAGGTAATATTTCGTAGAGAATATTTTGAAAAATTGGTTGTAAATTTGACTGTTTTGTATCAATGGTCAATTATGTTTCCCTTGTTAATTCCTCTATTTGCAAGGACTGTTTGAAAGGGAAGATGTAGTGTTTTGGATACAAAGCATCTAAGGTCATCTAAAAATCCTTTAACTTATCAATTGATTGTGCACACCCCGACTACTTCAATATGTACAAAAACAATCTGATGAAACAGTTCTGCCTCATTACTTTCCTTTTCTAAGCATTTATATTCAGTTTTTGTTAAAAACAAGTACAATATGTAATTTCCACCGCTAGGGGGCTCCCTATCAACAGAGTGTTTGTGGAAGGAGCAGCTGGTCAGAGCCGGCTTGAGTATCATGGGTAAGCCAGACCTGAGGAATAAACTGTCACATCGCTCTATCCTTCATCTATCCTTCGTTCTATCCATCCTATGTGTTTGCTCCCACTTATCAGCCTGACCGCAGCAGTGATCTGCTGAGGAAACCTCCATTGTCTGTGTTTATGTCACGTAACTGTAATGTTGACTGCTGTCTGGAGCTGGATGGGAAATGTATTTTATTTCAAAGAGCCGTCACAGAAAGAAGAGAGGAAAAGAAGTGGGAGAATGGCAGTGTTCTGTGAGTGCTGAACAATGAGAGTTGACCTGAATTTAAACACACAGACACACACACTTTCGATGTGTGCCGTTGCTGGCAAAGTGAGCTCACGGCTAATGCAGTAAAGTAATCTGGCTGTTTACGCCGGATAAACACCGTATGACTAAGGTGAGTAAACACAAATGATCCTGCAGTCAAACTTGCTCTGCTGGTGGTTAATCCACCATTAACCAGCCACCATTCCTGCTTAAAATCTATCTGGCATGACTCAGGCACACATGCTCACACACAAAGTAGTTTTAGAAGCCAATCTCCTCCCTGTGTCTTAAAGTTCAAACTCAAGCTAACAGCACACAGTGGTATCTACAGACCTGTCAGCTTGGTGTAGGCCTCCATGTCATTTATGGCTGTAGAGAGAGTGAAGATCTTTCCTTTTGAGCCTTCGATCTTGATGTGCTTGTCTGCTTTTAAAAAGGCCTCTGTGATCCTGGATGATCACACCCAACATCATTATTATTGCCTTTTGCTACAGAACAAACAAGACACTAAATCATGAATCGAAGACAGCGATTAGCTACTCACATAGTCTCTATGATGTTGCCCACTTTGTGCTGGTAGGCTCTTCTGTGGAGGCAGTTCCTCGTGTGGAACATGTCATACAGATTGCCCACCTCCTGTTAAAAGAATGGCCTGTATCTTAATCACAACTAATCATCGAAATGTTCTGAAAGTTTATCAAAAAGTAGGCTTAACAAAGTCAGCACCTTGTCTCTAGTGCAGATGTGCTTCTGCCCGTCCACCTCACACACCCTGGCAAACTTCAGGAAGCGGCGATAGTCAAAGTTGTTCTGGATGCCCAGGTGGTAGCAGTCCCTAAAAAAGACAGAGTGCATAAATGGGTGAAGGGATAGGTGATTAAACGAAATACGAAAATATAAATATTCATTATATAATTTGGAGAACTATTATGAAACGAACAGCAACAAGCCCACCTGGCAAAGTAGTCCCACTTGTCCACATCAATGCCATTTCTTTTGTTGGCCACGATTTCATAAAGGAAGGACTTGTCTTCTGGACGGCCTTTATACAGCCACTGTGGAGAGGAAAGAAAATGGTAGCATTAGAATAGGCTTTGTTGGCCCAGGATGTTTATGCATACACGGAATTTGACTCAAGTGGCTCAACGTTTTTACACAGTGCCTAGAACAAATGTACATAAAGATACATGTAGATATACAACTACATGTACAACTAACAACAATTAACAAGGACAACAAGCTAATAGATAAGCTAACATAAACACAAAACTTATTTACAAGTGAGCTATCAGGGAAGACAAGGGCAGAAATCTGCTTCTACTTTAACAAAGGCTGGTGTACAGATGTCACCGTTTTAAGGAAATCAGGCACTCCTCACATAGAAACTATTTTAATAGACCATTCTATGCACAGCAAGAGTTTTCCTCATTTATTTTGGTCGGTGTTTACATCTCACTTCAGGCCTTGTGGGGCCTTTTCCAACTTCTCCCATGTGGTTGGCGCTAGAACACTGTATGCCAGAACAACCAGTTACAAGATCAGTTTGTTCCCACAGGCCATCACCCTGATGAACAGTGACATCAGTCCTACAGTTTCATATTGTTTGTACTGTTTACAACTTACTTCAGAACATGACTTAAATGTAGAATTAGTATTTATGATGTTGTTCATTGGTGATTCTTTTCCACACACATTGCAGTCCTGACCAACTGTTAAACTGCATTTGCCATGAAATCTGTCCGAAGATCCTGTAAAACTGTTGGACGTGTTGAAAATATGGTCATCAAACGCCATTTAAAATAAAAGTTTGAATCTATTAAACAAATGTTGTCCAATTTTAAGAGCTGGCTAATTTTAGACACCTTGTGCTGTTATCAGGTGCTCTAAGAATGAATTCATTGGGACTGATAAAGAGAAAAGCTGCAAGCCTCTGCCCCATCAAATCAATATCTTTATCAAATCTAGATTCAATACACAAGTTTTAATCTGATTCTCACAACTGACCAAAGACTAAGCGGTCTGCCTAGATGAGGCAGACCCGCCAGTGGGCTGCCACCCCACATATCTCTGACTAGCTTGGTACGTTAACGTTTCCTGGCCAACATACTTTTACAGGATTAACATGCTGATGAAGATTCTCAATCATCCAGGTCATGGTAAATCTAGGTGCTGTATCGTAGGCAACTGGACTTGTTTCACCTCTCATCCAAGAGGCTTCTTCAGTTCTAACTAACTGGAGAGGAGTTGGCCTAGCTTTTAAACTCTGTGTGGGTGTGTTCCTACAGAGTTGTTAAGGACCCGTGTGAGCTCTGAGTTTCAGAGTCGTTAGGGACACTTGTGGGTTGTTGGTCAAACCGGCCTTCATGTGGGTTTCTAAGGCTAGGTCAGCCCAGGTGTGAATGGTTGTTAAGCTGTCTGGGGAGAGAACTCAGTACAGTAGAGCATTGTAGGATTACAGGATTAAGCATTTCTGATTTTTACTGAATTATTAATTTCTTCAAATTCCAGTTTGATATAGAAATCATTAGTCATGTTAACTATTTTTAAGGGGAAAAAAAACCCTCAAAGTTGTGTTATGATTCATTTCAGGGTGGTTCTTTGACCAAGACAATCACCATCTGTCGATCGTGACCAAGCCCCCAGGTTTGTCTACATGCAGGTCAAATTATAACTGTAAACTGTATATTGCAAAAGTGTGTAAGAGCCCAGCTAAAGTAGGAGTAAATATTTCATGGATAGTGTAAAAAGTTACTTTATATAGAAATCAAACATTGGCTGATCTCACACAGAACTAGAACCAGGTTCCTTCTGGTCTTCAGCTGCATTAGTGCCCAGCGGTCCACCAATCTGTTCCTTGATGAAGTCCAGGTCGTCAGGCAGCACCAGGCCGTGCTGCTCCATCACCGGCTTCAGGTCATTGTCATTCACCAGGTAGTCAAACATGGCTAGAGAGGCCTTCTCATGCTGGAACAGAACCAGATGCATTATATTAATATGGGAAGGTGAATGGCCACAATTTGAAAATGAAAGCACAATAACTCATTACTCAAACAGAAACAGCATATCTCAGCTAAAATAAACGTGAATACTTATCTCTCTTATCTCTGATGTTTGTCAGACAGCAGGTCTGTGGTCATAACTTACATAATGGCCGAGAGCTTAACAGTTCTTATCAGTGATTCATTCTGGGCAGTCAATCCTTATCTTAGCACTCAACTGTCACGCTTACAAGTCAAGTGACGATAACTGCTTTATACAGCAGCCTTGAATTACAGTAATTACAGCTACCTATATAAAAAGTCCCTGTAAAAGAAGATGCTGTTTATCGGAGTAACTTCACGCCATCAGAATTTTAGAATTGTGAATTAATTAACCGATTTTAATGAGGAATGAAAGGCGATCAAATGGTCTCCTTGTAGTTAGTGCCAAAAAGGGAGTTTATTAGGGTTTTTGCAGACTACAGCGCCTATTTAAGAATTGTGTGATGAGAGGATTTGCATCTAATAGGTAGATCTTTCCAGAATACTAACTGCTTAAAATCTCTTGGACTCTGCAACAGCTACACTGAACTTCATTATATAGTAGATGAAAGCGCTCAGGCTTTAACCATCTGAACAGTGGGTGACTAAGTGAGAGCTCAAGGCCTTTTCCAGTACTTTTCAAAAATAGCCAGCTCAAAGACAGTCTGTTTTTCCACACAGTAGTTATTATGCGTCAGTCTGACTTTTCCATTTGTTCCCATTGTTTTTCCACACAACATATGGTCTTCTTTTTAAAATACATCTTGCTGAAGTAGTCTCTAACTTATTCCAAGAGCTCTGGAACGGGGTAGTCACACTTTTTTCAAACCAAATATTCTGAACTGAGATGACCTTTTCAGCAATTCATTTCGGTTCAAGAGCACATCTGGGTTGCTATGTTATGAACAAACTGCAGTTGTGAATTACAGTGTGTTGACTTGCACATCAATGATTGCCAAATAGTTTTTTGATTAATCATAACAGCAGTTGGGAACCTCAGGACAATAGAACATGTCAACAACACAATGACTTTGTTAGTCAGAGGAAATTAAGCAGCCAGAGGCCCGGAGGAGACTGCACCTATCTTTTAATACCCTGTTCACATGTACATGAGTATTTCTTAAAGCTTTTTCTCTTTATGGGTAAATGGCATTGCAGGACACTGAAAACGGAGCTTTTTGAAAACTCTCGTTTATCAGTGTTTGAAGCATCATTGGCAAATTTGAACTCAGTCATGTTATGATATTGGAGTACGAGTTGAGTTTGTACAGTGAAGTAATGGATGTTATATTGTTTAATGTTCTATTTAGAAAGACACAAACGGACATTTATAATGCAATGATGGAAAAGAGAGACAAAAACGGGTGCTTACAATAATTTGCTGAGAAACCATCCAAGAAGATTCTGTGAAGGGCAGTCAAGTTTTCCTGCCTCATTCATTGGATTTACTGTAGCTAATCAACTGGAGTATACAATCTCCTTCCTGTTTACAATGGCATGTGCATGACCAGTGAATGGACATGGGATATGCCATGTGTTCTATGGATGGAGATTTTTTCTGAAACAGTGCTAAAACGCTCGTCTGGATATGTTTTTCTAAAACTCTGTTTATAAAAATACCTGTGTACGTGTGGATTATATAATCCGATAAATAACTCGATAAACTAAGAAATTTGGAAAACATTTTTTATTTTGGCTGAAGAGAAATATAAATCACAATGTTTCCTACCTTCCAGTTAATTCCGGGACGTGCTTTGGGGATGAACAACCCGTCAAACATATGGGAGAATGGGCCATGTCCTGGAAATTGGGAAAACGGAGGTTATAAATGTTATAAATGAACTTTGCTTTTATTGCTATGTGGAAAAAAAAAGAGATGATAAACAGTAATTGTTTCACTTTCATTATCACTCATGCTCACACCCTGTATCGAGGAGATTAAAACCTAAAACTTGTCAGGACCTGTGTATCACTCACCCAGGTCATGACAGAGCCCAGCGATCTGCACACACAGGATGTCTCTGCGAGAGATGAGGAGTTCTGGCTGCCTCTCATTCAGAGCTTGGACAAGTCGTCCTGCCAAGTAACCCACCCTGTGCCAGAAGACAACAAAACAACTGATACACGATGATGATAATAATAACACAAAACATGACAGAGAAATGATTATTTTCAGATAAATACCTAATGTAACATTTTGGAATTTAGAATTTGTATCTGGAATTTGCTGGAATATTAATCAGATAATCAATCTTTTGGAATGAGAGTATAACAATCAAAGCAAGCTTTAATTAACTGGAATTAGAGATGCACAAATATATTGGCATTTCATTGGTATTGGCTGATAGAGGTTTTAAAGGGGCTCTGTTGAACTTCTGTGTTGTACTGGAAGCTGGTTGTTAGTTCATGTTAGCCGACTCCATTTCAAAACTGTATTTAGCTACTGCTTTCTCTTAGTGGAGCGGAGAGAGGCACAGAGACGAGGTATTTGAGAACATGCATAAAGTCACATCCTTTGAAAGAAATCCACAGACCAGCAGCATTAAACAACTTAAACAAATCGTCCACAGGCTTGTATAGGCAACCGAGAAAGATGGGGAAGGTAGAAAGAAATGTGTGCATGTATCAGCATCGTCCAAAATTAGTTGAAAAATATTGGTATATTGGATATCAGCAAAAATCCAATATCATGCATTCCTAAATTAAATAAAAGATGCAAGAAGGAGTTTGATGCTCCACTCATTCTACATCTGCTGTTTGACCATTCTGCAAAGTTGAAAATGGTCATTTGCCAAGCCTTTCACCTACTTCCAATGACATAATTATCAGCTGCACAAATCCTTGTAGAAAATATTTGCTATAATTCTCACCAACACATTTTCACGCAGACTAAAATGTAAAAAGAGGCATTTTTTCCTTGAGAGCAGGGGACAAGGGCTGTGTGTTTTTCCCCTATGGGGACTGTGGCTGCTCTTATTGGCGTGGCCTGCTGGGTGTCATACTTAAAATTCAACATTATCAAAATACAGCATCTTGATTAAATTGTGACTTTGAGAAACATTTTGTATTAGTTAACCACCTTTAATTATACGTCTAGTTGTCACTTTGGGGACTCAGTATCTGGCCTCACCAGTTTTACTGCTCCATATATGTATAGACTGTACCTAACTGAGGACATACCCAATGCAGTGCTCAAAGCGGTTGTGGGATGCTCCAGGAAAAACGAAGTAGGCCCCCCCAAGCTGCTTGAGGTTTCTAAGTCTCTGGAACTGAGGTGTGTCGATGATTTTGATGAGAAGGGGGTGTAACTCCAAGTGCCCGTGGATGGGATCATTAAACACCTGGCAGAAGACAGGACAACAGACAGTTATAAAACACATAATCAGAACAGTAGAGTGCCACAATACCTAGTCTGTGTTTATCTTTGGGTGGCAGGGTGGTTTGAAGCCATTTTTCAACTAAGAAACCAGGATAGAAACATATATAGTATACTCATATAATAATAAACTTTACTAATAATAGTTACAAAGGTACTTACAGCAATGAACAAAATGCAGACTAAAACAAGACAGGCTTAAAACAAGGCAGATTGAAACAACTAGGTAAAACAATTATATTTCAGTTTGTAACCCTTATTTTTCTGTTGTTTTTTTATCTGAGGGTTGAGAACAAATAAAGAGAACAGAACATGTAAACAACAATCATTTTTGTTTCATGCAATGACCCTTGAATCTTTTCTCACGTCCTTGCAGTTCCTCATTTTCATTCTATTATGTCTTCAATATCTCAATAGCCTTGAGCGTGTAGCATTGTGGTACAGCTGTTACCTTATTTGGCTCTGCTTGTATCTGCCACAGCTTCCTGAGGCTGTGTAGGATGCGCAGACGGTCACCAAGATGCCTGGGCGAGATAAAAATTGAAAAATGGTGTGAAACATTGAAGTAACCAAGTTGAGAGGCTCATGTGGTCTCTTCCTTTGTTGACACTATTAATAGTTGTTTCAGTTACATTTCCTCCTCCTCCTCATCACAGTGACTTATCCAATCACAACCCCCAAAACTCGATTTTCAATCACTTACTCTATGCCAATCTTCTCCAGCTCAGCATCATTGAGATACCGCAGCCCGACACCTGTGATTTTTTGAGCTGCAAAACAGAGCAAAAGTAACCATTAAGATGCTAGCTTATGGCTTTTATAGGTAAACTGGGACAGCAGAAAAAAAACAACACTGCACTTCTGCTCCGAAAAGTATAAGACAAAGCAACTGAGACCTTGCTGTGGAAGTATATGACACAACAAGGTCACATGACCTAAGGGATTGTGGTCAGCATCAAAGAGGAAGCTAACACAAAAAGCAAGACGTAAGAGAAATGGCAGATGCTTCAGCTTGACTTTAATTTATGGGAATAACATTTGAAAGACTAATATGTTGTAGATATACATGATATACAATTATGTATGATGCAACCGTGCACCAAAATAAACATATGTTGTTCTGAAATTATGTTTACATTCTTTAAATAAGGACATTTTCTTCGTGACCCGAATTATCAAAGCATTTCAGGTGAAGTAGATGATGTTGAAAGGTGCTTCCAGTTAAGTATAGCACTAGTTAATTATAATATCACCATCATTTTTAGGCAGTTTGTCTCAAGTTTTTTTTTTAAATCTTCATGTATGCTGGGACTTGGCAACAAAATTCGACCAAATACCTCAATATTGATATTGTGACAATAGTGTAGGGATGACTAATGGTACAAAATATCAACACAATGAGATTTTTAGACAAACAGTCATCAGTAATGTGGATATAATGACAAAGTGGCCAAAGGTATTAGCACAAGTAGTCTGGTAAGTTCAGAGAACTACTCCACTTTCCTGTAAAGCAGCCTTTAAAAACAGGATGAGACAAATGCCAAATCAAGATAATAACGTACTATCGATAAATTGCACAACCCTGGCAGGCCTACAGTTTGTGTGTGGAAGCAGGCCTTGTAGGTTAATTTGGTCAAATCAGCCTATCTTAATCTTTTTGTCTGACAATAGTGGACAATAAGGCTTAATTCAAATGTTGCTCAGTGTGTTAAAAACTGCGAGACACTGCATGAAAGAGTGGGGACAGAATGAAGATATCAAAACGCATACATATTATCAAGTAGACACTGGAGCAGCAAGGATAAGTCCATTTGCTGATCATGAGAACTTTCGGCAGTGGCAACTTGTAATGACCATTTATCTATTGGTCCCTCCTCTGTGGCTCTTCCTGAGGTTTCTTCCATCTCAACTCTGTTAAAAGGTTGTTTTTTTCTCAATATGGCAAGTTTTTCCTCACTCGAATCAAGGGTCAAAGGTCAGAGGAAGTCGCTCTCTGTACAGATTGTAAAGCCCACTGAGGCCATGTGATTGTGGGCTCTATAAATAAAATTGATTTATTACCTATATTTTTTTTTAAGACCAATCGCATAGTCTGCAGATTAATCAGTAATGGAAATAATTGTCACAGCTCTAGCAGATATATATTTAAAGGTGCAGTATGTAAGAATTTAAGTTGGATATTTAAAAAATTGGCTAACACACTAACTAAATCAACAAAATGCGAAGGAATAACAGTTTTGACTTTAAAGTCGTCCACGTATTGTGTTTTATATCTACTGCACTTAGCATGCTAACCAGCTAGCCCCGGTTCCTCCTGGTCCAAAGCTCCTGTGTCAGCAAAGTAGACACCAACCCTCCGACTGCCAGTCCTTACAACTAGCTGCACGGCTAACTGAGCTAACTAGCTAACGACAGCTACAGCAGGCAGCAGTTAGCAGTTTGTCTGGTGAATGACTGTTTCCTAAACTACCAAATTTATGTCAGTGAGAAAGAGAAAATGGTGAGCCACAGTGAAAACATCACATTCTTCACATAAAGAAATAATACACCTTCAGGACGGCAGCAGTGTCATATATATGTTGGGTTATTTGTTTTTAACTGATGACGTGAACGGGATTTACAAGAGAGAATTGCAAAAACTGTCCCGATGTGGATGAATTCAGCACCCTGTGACACAACACACACATGGGGACAGCGGGCTAACAAGCTGCATTGATAAGCAGCTCTCAGCTGTCTGTTTGGTCCAACACAGGTATTAAACAGACAGTTTTTAAGCTGTCGAAGCAGAGAACAAACCTCTAAATGTTTCCTCCCATTCTCCGAGACTTTCTCTTCGCAGGTACCGACACGTTTCCTCCACTCCCCATCGCATGTAGTCCGAGTCCTGCAGTTGGACCACTGACACTCTCTTCTCCGGCGTTTTGAAGCCGTCGGCGGGGCACGAAACTGCCTCGAACGGTCGTTTTCGGTTCGCCATGTTGATCTGACCAAAATAAAATGCGGTTATTTGGGTTATTCAGAAGAGTAGAGCCCCGCAGGATTACAGCCGGTAATGTCTCCCTCGTCGACTGCAACAGCTGATCGCGTAGCTCTGCAGAAAGCACTAAGGCGGTGAAAAATACCCGGGTTTCAATTTTACACCGGGTGCGTCAAGATAAACCGACACATGAAGCACGCTTCCGGTCAGAGTTTTCCAAAATAAAAGTCCGTGCAACTTCGCTTAACTGCTGTATACACGATAAAGGCAGTTTTGATTACGTTGAGCTCTCATATTGTTGTTTAACTGTATTCATTTAATGTTAAATAAATACAGTTAACGCTACAGTTACAAGAAGGTGTAAATGCTGTTTCAGTGCCTCAAGAATAAATGATGGGGAAATAAATAATAATTCTATATTTTATTATTTGTGGCTTTGAATGAGTCAAATTGAACCATCATGAATGTGGATATACTGGAAGCAGCCTACATAAAGAAAACAAGCGTATGTGTAAACTCCCCCAGATACACAGAAAAAAAATAAAGTAAAGTACACAACCAATAGTGACCCTGAATGATGAGAAAAAACAGATTGCAAAACTATATTGCAATTTCATATTTCAAAGTAAAAACCAATAAATCTCATACAAAAGTTTTGGATAAGCAACAAACTGTGCAATCTCTGTTTGTATCACATAATTTCCCATAGTAGTTGTGCAATTAAACCGTTACACTTTCTTCTTAGTATAATACTTCACACCTTGTGTGTATTACAATTATGGCTGCAGTTATCCTGTGCAATGCTCATATCTGCATGGGGAAGATGAATACAGTGTATATACTCATTATTATCATTATTACCATTTCTACTTTATTTTCCTGTTGTTATATTTGTGTCTTGCTTTGTGTTGTTTCATTTTTATATATCAATCAAACATTTTGTGCTTCTGTTGGTATTCAGATAATAGTTTTGGTTGGGGTGCCTGTTTTGGCTGCATGTCGGATTGGACGACTGTCACAAAATGTTTTTTTTGTGTGGATATTGATCAGTGTTTAACTTACTTACTTACTTCATCCCTGCACAATTTCACAATTATCATCCCTACTGTAAACAACTAGAAACTAACAAACAAAAAGCCATTTTGTGATGTGCACTGTCAATGTAAATTGTGGATCATCAGTAAACACCAACCTCAGCACATATTGTATTGTTTTATTTTACAAGTGAAACACCTCTCTTCCGGTTTATTACCTTCATGTAACATGACGCAGGTCGCCCCCTTGTGATTGGCGCGCGGAGGGTGGAGCCAATCATAGTGATGACGTCACGACCCAGGATTCCGTTCAGTGAGGACTCTTAAAACTACTTATCTGCGTCTGCAGTGAAGTATGGTCGTAATGTAAACACACGTGGTCCGGAGCACTGGACGGGACTGAACCCTACTCTTGGTAAGTCCGACCTGTAGCATCAACTTTAAGACATATTTCACTGGCCATTTGTGTATAGGCAGGATATTTAAGATAAATATAAAGTGTAAACCAGGCACAGTATCTAAGGTGCCTATATTTGTATGAAACTCATATTGTTTGCTCTAACATAATGAGTTACCTGTTAAAATTGATCAACTCGAACATTTTTTGTCAGAATTTTTGACACTTTTGACACTCAAATATTCACTTTGAACTGCTGAATGCAAGAGACAAAAATTAAATTAGGTTTTTCTTCTGCACAATTTAAAAACCGCCCGCAAGACAAAGGGGATACATGAATTCAAACTGGTTGTCCTAAAAAAAAAAGCAATATTTAAATGCTATAGAGTGCTGTAGTAATGAGTCCTAGAACCTGGACATCAGTTAGCAATTTTGCACATCCGGTTCCCTCCTCTCAAAGTCAACAGGTTTTCAGCTAAATGCCTGAAATAGAGTCTTTGGTCACCACAGGTTTAACATATTGACACGTTTTGTTCCTCAGCATAAAATAAATCATTAAATGTCGCACACTTGAATTTTAAAGCGCTTTCGTGTCTTAAAAATGGTGTTTGATTTGTGGCTAAATGAAGCTACAGAAGTTGTCGAAGACATTTAACGTCATCATGCCGAACATGGAGACGCGTACTCACTTCTCCGTCCTTTTAAGATGCATTTTGTAATGAAATGCTTCAGTTAAAATATTGAAACATATTTACTTTGAGCAAATATTGATAACCTTGTTCACACTTTAAGTTATTCATGAGCCATATTATGAGATTTATTTCAGTTAATGTACAGTTCCTTACGGAGTCACTGCATTAACACTCAAAGTGTTTGATATGAGCTTAATTAATTAAAAATGTGTTCTGAAAATACATAAATGCTATAAATACATTGCATCATAAAAACTCAAATTCAACTGTTGTTATAGTTATATAGTATCTACATTCTCCATGAGTATATGAGTTTATCTAACGTTAGACAAGTTGAACTGCAAGAGGACACACAACAACGAGGAAAAAGAGCTTTATTTCAAAAAGAGCAGGCACAATCTGTTATTAACCCATCTCAGTAGGGATACAGTTGAAAGGTTATAATAACCTCTGGTAGGTTTCCCTTTATTCTTCACAATTCTGTCTTAACCACATTCATACAGGTGGTTACATCAAAGAAAGTAAATTGAGTTGTATAACATGACAGATTATTAAATATGTATTTCATATTGATAGATAAAAGTGCAAAAAAAGAGTAAAACAACCACAACCACCACCAAGAATGAACTTCAAATATCACTCCAAGTCAAAACATTGTTATCAGTTTTCCATATTGATTAACATGATTAACATCAAAACCAAACACCACTAAATATCTGAAACTCATAATCAAGAAATAAATGTCTGCTTTAAATGACCTACTCCATTGCAAATGTGCTTTACGCAGTGCTCTACATCTTTACCTGATCATGAAGAATACACAGATTATACACAAAGAAGCATAAATGTGACAGATGGCTGAATAAAACCCTGTAAAACATTCAGTATTCAGTTTTACACAAAGACATTTTGAGTAACCATGATTGATTTTTCACAACATAATGACAGAATGTAATGTATTTGGTACTAACATGGTATTAAACAGGGATTCAGTCTTAAATGAAGCACTTACAGCTGCAGATGGAGAAATGGAGTCTAAAATGTGACTGATTTCAAAATGATCAAACTAAAACAAAGATATGTGAATAATATTGAACAGGCCTAAGTACATGCCCTGAATGTGCATCAATGCATCCTCATTGATACTCATTTACATGCATCATTGTTTTTTTGTTTGTTTTTTAGAGAAAAATGGTGTTACATACTCACCATATACAGCAGTTTAATAATTTCTAATCATAACGAATAAATGAGTACCAGGGAGTTTTTGGTTTCTTTCTTCAGGTTTGGATCTTCATCTTCCAAACTTCAGATTAATTGGATGTTTCCCCAGGGCTGTTCTCTGCTGGTCCATCATCTCTGTACTGCAGGTAGGTAAAGAAAGTATCAGTATTAACAAGAGCAGTGCAGCGTTAAAAGGAAAATGCCAAATGTTACCTCGATCCAGCTTATGACTTGTGAGGATCTGCTACTTGTCTTTGTCTTATGTGACAGATAATTTGCAGTTGGTGGATTGTTTGCCAGAAAAAAACAAGATACTTCAAGATGCCACATTGGGCTTTAAGATGTTTTTCATCTGTATAAGATAGCTCTATTAGTCAATTAATGTAGAAAAGAATTGGTAGATTAATTGATGGAAATAGTTTTCAGATCTAATTGTTACCTCTCGATTTTTCTTCCACTGCTCGAAGTGTTTCTTGGCAGCGCTCACACTTGTTACATCGGTCTTCTTGCAGTAAAACCTGATTATTGTCTCAGAAAAGTTTGTTGGGAGAAGTTGGGACACCTTAAAAACAACAGCAGCATAAAGTTGTAAAAAATAACATACCAGGAGCTGCCCTATAAATAACAACACACAGGGGACAAACAGCACATGCAAGGAAAGACTAAGATGAAATATTCTGTCATCACTGCTTTTTTTCTGACCTTCTCTTTGGGGAGCTTGACTGCCTTGTCTGGGTTCTCCTTGCTGTAGAATCTCATATGATTCACAGGGTTCTTGTCTTTCATCCGATAGTCCAGAGTAATGTCCTAAATGATAAAGGTGAGCTAGAAGTTGTTTTTTATATTCACAAGTGAATTTTGCCGCAACAGAGGGCATCTGACAAATCAAATGAATCATCAAGATCAAGATGTGAAGTTAAAGTAATTAGACTACAAACATACCAAAGCTTCAAAGTCCTCTAGTTTCAATCCATGAGTGAGCAAATCCTTGTTCCAAGCTTTGATCACATCCTTAGGGAGGGAGGAGAAAAGGTAAGAAACAGGTGGAATCTCTTTGTTTCTTGGTTTTGGCTCTCTGTCCACACTAAAGCAGTTTTTTTCTCACCCCAAAATGAAGTTTGAAGTGTTCAAGTCCATTTATGTTTGAAGAAAATGGAGCTTTTGAAAAATGATGATGTAACCCTTCGCAGTTTGGGAATAACGTGTAGCCTACATTACATATTAAAATGTAAATGGGCCGCACTTAAACTATCACTTTTCAACTTTAACGGACAAAGTGCCTAACTATTCACTCATTCACACGCTCACACACCAGCCCCATTCACACTGCCCTTTGAGTGCGAGGATCCTGCACCAATTCACCAATTCTCCGCATCCTCCTCTGTGTGAAATTCCGCTGTGGCTCTGATGCGCCTCCGGAGGTAGTATCAGAGGCGCAGCAGAGGCGAAACGGCATCTGTGTGAATGGATAGGCCGGCGGCGCGGAGCAGGGGCGTGTCGATCTGATGGTGTTCAGTCTGATAACTAAACAGATCCTTCACTCAACAAAATAAAGAGAAATGTCCCACAAAGCAACGTTACAGGACCAAACAACAGTAACGTAGTAACTGGTAGTGTCTTTGGCAACTTATATGAGGAAAAAAATACCACAGTTATACGTGGAAAAGCGTCTGTCATCCTGTCTGTCCTACCAACTCTTCGTCACATTTCTGCCCGAAAAACAGCGTCTGTCCCTGGCAAAAAACTTTAACTCACCATATGTTTGTCTCCTTCACTACTGTGTTGTTGTAGTTACTGTTTTGAAAAAAATCACAGCGAATGTCAGCCCTCCCAACCGAGATTTGGCTGCATTAAAACAGGTCATCACAGGGACTAGGAGGGGACTGAAAGGGGGTTCAGTGGGCTAAAAATGGCCTGGAAACTCATGTGTGGGCATTGTTTTCACACAGAAACAATGTGATTTAAAAATGCCCCAGCTTAGTGTAGACATAGCCTATGATTTTGCTCAGAGTGCTGTCGCATCATCTAAATTCAATTTCTAGGAATGACCCTGGAATTTGCTGTGGTCGACATGAAATCCAGGCACAATACCTATACAAGGTGTGTAAAATGATAGAGATGACAGAAACAAGCAACGTGCACTTAACAAGAACAAAGAGTTTTACATCCAGCTCTGTTGTAATAGTGAACTAGTTAACATTTCAAACAGATGTGGAAGGCAACATGGCAACACAGAGACATTAGATACGCACCTCGGTGGGTTTCTTAATCTGCATTTCCCCCAGAAACCTGTAGAGTTTTCGAGAGATGATCCTCTTCAGAATCTGCCTAGCATCCTCCAGTTCGGTGGAGGAAGAGAAGAGTATTTGCTCAAACACACTATCTACAGGACAAACAGTAACAGAGTTGAAGAAAGGTGAGTTTGAGTTTGACAAGGTTCAAAAGTAAATAATAAATAATTTGATTATGTGATAAAATGACTTAATAATTTGTTCTTAAATACATAATAATATTAATAATATAATTCATATTATTTAAACATCCTTGATAAAAGCTGGCTCAATCTGGTATTTTGATTTTATCACTGATTACAACTATCTAATTTACAGGATCTGGTGTCATTTAATGCGCATGATCACATGATCAAAACTACCTAAAATAATAACCTCTTAGATATATACACGTAGATACCTCATTGGCTGCTCTTGTTCACAAGACTGATGTGGCAAAGCAGCTGCCGTATCAGAAGCCACGCCTCCGAATGCAAGTATTTCTAGGTTGGAAGTCTAGCCACGATTAAAAAAGATTGCTGAATTTCAACTGGTTTTGGACTATGATATAATATTTACAATCAACAAATCCCCCGTAATTACCTTTATTATTTCTTTTCATGTAAAATCGCCTCACTTTTGGAGATACAATTTGGGAATAAATGATTTACATTTTGTGCCACACATTAAGTACAAAAATATATAGTCAGTGTATTAGCAGGTTTGTGCAGACTTGTTATAATTATATGTTTTCTTCACTAAATCTAACAACATTGTACAAGAGAAATAAAGGACAATTTAGCATTATGTTTTCAGGTTGTCCATCCCATTCTTGTGAATGTTCTATTACAACAACGCCTTGAGGGAATTTCTTCAAATTTGTCATAAACATCTACTTTGAGTTAAGGATGAACTGATTAGATTTTGTTGGTCACAGACCACAGTGGTATCTACAGACCTGTCAGCTTGGTGTAGGCCTTCATATCCTTCATGGCTGTGGAGAGAGTCAACTCTGAGCCTTCAATCTTGATGTGCTTGTCTGCTTCTACAAAAGCGTCTGTGATCCTGGATAATCATACCCAACATCATTATCTCTTTTAAGAACATGTTGCAGTGTTCCATACAAGAGAGTAAATCATAAAGGAAATGACATAAGCTACATCAGACAGCAGACAGCGCTAAATGTTGGAGTACCAACAGGGGAAGGATATGTACTCACATAGCCTCTATGATCTTGGTCACTTTGTGTTGGTAGGCTCTCTTGTGGAGTTGGCACCTTGTGTGGAACATGTCATAGATATTGCCTGCCTCCTGTTAAGATAACCGATAGTTTAGTCTCATCTAATCAGATAAATGGATTGCTGTTTAAAATCTGATAAAAAGCAACAATGTCTGAACCTTGTCTCTAAAACAGATCTGCTTCTGAAATGTATCCTCGACTTCCACCTCACACACCCTGGCAAAGTGGAAGAAGCGGTGATAGTCAAAGTTGTTCTTCATGCCCAGGTGGTGGCAGTCCCTGAAATTATTCAAAGTTAAGAAATATGTGGAGAAATTTGGTTTAATATGTTAAACTAATCAATTCACCCTGAGGAATCCTGCATATTGTTAAAATAATCCAGAGAATATCGTATTGTAATACATAGTAGTTCATGCTTCTATATCAAAAAGTGAATTGTTCTACAGTAGCTGTTCAACAAGTCCCACCTGGCAAAGTAGTCAAACTTGTCCACATCAATGCCATTTCTTTCGTTGGACACGATTTCATAGAGGAAGGACTTGTCCTTTGACCGACCTTTATATGGCCACTGAGAAGATGACACACACGAGTAGATTTAGATATTGGCTGCTGTGGTAAAGATGATACTGATTGATTTAACACAATTCACTTGACTGACCGGAGTTCCCTTCTTTTCAGGGTCCGTCACTTTGACTAGGTCCTTGGTAGGCTCCAGGCCTTTCTTCTCCATCTGTGTCTCCAGGTCATTGACTTTCACCGGGTTGTCAAACATTTCTATCGAGGCCTTCTCATGCATATTTTTAATATGAGAATTCAAAGGAAAAAAAGAAGCAATCACTCACTGTACAAGTAGTTTCCTAAATATAGATAGATATTGGCTGCTGTGGCATGATGATACTGATTGATTTCACACAATTCAAGTGAGCATGACTGACTGTATTGTCTTGAGCTGCTTTAGTGTCCAGAGGTCCGTAAATCATTTCTTTGATGAAGACCAGGTCCTTGTCAGGGTCCAGGCCCCACTTCTTCATCTCCGCCTCCGGTTTGTTGACTTTCACCAGGTGGTCAAACATTTCTATAGAGGCCTTCTCATGCTGCAACAGAAACAGACTCATTCATATATTAACATGAGAATTCAATGTAAAAAGAACAATCACTCACTGTACAAGTAGTTTGCTGAAACATGACAGGATCTGTCATTTTTGCCAGATGACAGATCTGTGGCTATAACTCACAGCAGTGGTTCCCAAACATTTCTGCGGTGCCCCCCTTTTGTAGATCACAGTATTTTAAAACAAGCACGACTGGATTAGTACCCCCAGGGGCCCCTGAGCACTGAAGCTTATTTGTTCATCATTCAGCCATCTTCCATATTATTGTTTCTGTTGTATTCAGTGAAAGTTTTACAACATGTCTTCACAGTTTTCATTGTGAACAATGTTATGAATTAATATTTTTCTCACTGGACTGAGATCTAAAGGATACTAAATAAACTGTGTATTATACAACACTACCAAATATAAACTTTCTCTTCTTCCTTTTTATCGGCAATGACGTAGCTAACCTATTTCAGTTGCCTTTTTGTACATAGCCCCGTTTGAAACGCCCACCTTCACATGATGGGCAGATTTAGGAAGTATTAGGGGGTGGAGCATCAGTAGGATGCGTGCAATGCATAAAACATGACAGATGACATAAAACATGACAGATTTCTCCTGTAATGCAGTTTCTGTCTCTGTTTTTCTCTGTACTTAATTTTCTGATAGGTTCTTTTGTCATACATCATGGAAAACTTACCTTCCACTTTTCATCATGACCTGGATCTGGATTCCCCTTCTCGATGAACTTTTCATACAGATGGGAAAAGGGCCCATGTCCTAGATGTACAGAAATAGTTATAAGATAACCTAATAATTATCTTGTGTGAACTGTAAAGTGAGCGGCTGTGACTCAGGAGGTAAAGCAAGTAGGATGGTTGGTGATTTGATCCCCTGATCTCGTGGGTGCATGTTACTTATGGTACTGAACCCCAAATTGCCCCCAATGGCTTTTCCATCGGTGTGCAAACAGCTGAGCATAAAAATATCTTGAGGCTTTTGGATATGAAGTGCTGTATTGCTTCTTGTTGGCCATGCAAGTTGCAGAATAGTGTATCAATATGAGTGAATGTATCTACCATTAACCATGAACTTATCAGACCTGTTTTTACATGAAATAGGGCAAATTAGAGACAAGGATATACTCTCCCCCAATTTAATAATTGCATTTTTATAAAAGAACTATTTTGGGACCTGCTTCCATTTGTTGTTATTATATTTTGCTGGTAATGTCAGTTCAACATTTCAGCCATGTTTATCTGTTTGATGAATATGATAAACTCATGATGACGTACTGTACATTTTTGCAGAATCATTTTCATCAACATACCAGTAGGTTCCATACAGGTCTTTAAAAAAACTGACTCAATCAGTCTGAATCATGGTGACTATGATTGTTATGTGTCCTAAATTTTGATTTACCTCTCACTATAGAAGAAACCACTGGGTGTCAGTTTATTAGAAGGTAATGAGTGAATGAGCGGTCATTTCTTGTGTGTACAGTGAGTGCTACACTATGAATGCCTTACAGGAGAGACTGGAAAAAGTGACATTATTGTATATTAAAACAATTATTGCATCACTCCTCTCTCTCTGAAGAATGTTTTTTCAACCCCACCCTTCAGTATGATGGTTTGGAAGAGCTTCAAACACTGTTGCCTATAGTTCTTTGAGCTTAACCAAAACTTTCCACTTCACCATTCTTTCTTTTTACGTTAAGCTGATCTCAATGAAATTCAAGACTGCAAATGTTTCACATTAACGGCCTCCCCATACCTTTCCTCTTCTTTCCTGTAAGGCATTTAATCTGAAATATCTGCAGGAACCTTTGAGTTTTAATTGGCATCAGATCAAAATTAAAATTAGAACAGGCGTATTGTTAAAAGAAAAATACCTAAATTGTACATTTTCATGTGAAACACTGCACAAACTGCCTTTATTTTCTTCATTCATTCTTCATTTAGGGGCCAGCCTTTTATTGTAAATACTTGCTGTAACACTGTACATTAGAGCAACACCAGCTTTTATTGACAATTTGTCAAATAATGTCCATCTGTCATTTTTACTCTAAATCACAACCAGCAATTAACACTTAAAACCTTTTACATGTAATAGTGAAAAAGGTATGTATTACTCACCCAGGTCATGGCAGAGACCAGCAATCTGCACACAAAGGATGTCTTCATCAGTGATCCCGAGCTCCGGCTGCCGTGTTCTCAGAGCTCGTACAAGCTCTCCTGCCAAGTGTGCCACCCTTTACAGCAGAACAATGAAAAAATCCAACTCATTACTCAATTATCGTATCTTATTGCAAAACAGAAAATATGGACTTGTATATTTGTACTAAGGTATGCAATGTTAACTTTAATTTCATTGCTTTGTTCATGTCATTGTTGATACCAGCCATTAGGATTGAGTATCTTCCTAATCCCCCCTCTCTTCTCCCTCACCTGCTCGTTTCCCTGTGTTTGTCTGTGTCTTTGTTGTGGCAGCGGTGTCTGTGGCAACAGAGACCTGCACCTGCAGATCATCAGTTCATCAACCTCAGCTATATCAACCCGGTCTCTTCTGCACTCCAGTGCCACATTGTTCCGTCTTGTATGGTGACTAAACCAGTGCTCTATCTCTCAAATTTGTGAGTATCTTAGGACACAGAACAGTTGCAGTGTATCAGAAAAAATGCAGACATACCCAATGGAGTGTTCGAAGCGGTTGTGGGATGCTCCAGGGTAAACAAAGTAGGCCCCCCCAAGCTGCTTGATGAATCGAAGTCTCTGGAACTGTGGCGTGTCAATGATTTTGACGAGAAGTGGGTGCAACTCCAAATGCCCGTGGATGGGATCATTAAACACCTGGCCGGACAGAGTCCCAAAATATTACCCAAAAGAGTACCAGTACAACCAGCTGTAATCTCTTGAGGGCTCTGTGAGCTAGCAAAAGGATAAGAATTCAAACATTTTCTTGAATGAGGCCTATTGAATTCAAACATGAAGCCACAGCTACAGAGGAATAAAATATACACAATCATAATACAAGTACAGTAATAATTATTATAGCTATCTAGGCCTGAAAATGAAGTGTGATGTGTAGTTACAGTACACAATATTTTACCTTGCCTTGGAAGATTATCTCTACCTCCTCTGACGAGCTTTCAGAAGTTGTAGCCATGGCTAACTGATGCTTTCTATGTTTGTCCAACAAGCAGCAGATATATCAGGATAGCCACACGAACAATATTAAAACACGTTTAGACTGCTGAGGGGTTGGAACAGTACCTGGCTTTTATATCTCACCACACCTATCAGATTGGTCACTGCCCTCATCAGGGAAGTGAAAACGCATTAGACTGCAAAAGAGAAATTAACAAAACAGATAAGACACTTTACTTAAAAAACAAAAGATTTCAGAACACAAAACACAACAGTTTAAGAAGTGGCATTCCAGAATACAGGCATTTCACAAATTTGATAAAAAGTATTTAATAAGAACAACTCCCTTTTAATCTTGACTAACAACCCTGTCTCCCTAAAACTACATTTATATATTTTAATATGCATTGCCCAATAAGTTCAGGAGGGAATGTGAGGGAGGAAGAAATGCCTGAATTAAGTTCACTGACAATTTTGTTCCAATACAGAAAATTTGACATTCTTATACTCTTTTTACTCTTATACTTATTCTTATAACCACTGCCCTTCATAGTACTTAAAAATTGTGTTACTGGTATCACAATAAACAATATGACACATTTATAGAACATCTGTCTTCCCTTCTCCCTCACCTGCTCGTTTCCCTGTGTTTGTCTATGTCTTTGGGTGTGGCAGCGGTTTCTGTGGCAACAGAGAGGTGCACCTGCAGATCATCAGCTCATCAACCTCAGCTATATCAACCCGGTCTCTTCTCCACTGTTCCATCTTGTATAGTGACTAAACCAGTGTTCTGTCTCTCAAATTTGTGTAATTTCAGAGTTTTTCTTGTGTAGCGATTTTTCTTGTGCTTGAGCTCAAGTGTTTTTCCCCTACTGTTTTTCCCCTACTAGTCTAATGCTCGTGTTTTTTCCCTCGTGTGCAGAACCTCCAGCGCCTCTCCGCTCAGCTCCACTGGCTCACCTGTGATACCTTTACGTCACCACCAGACAACCCAGCCTGCCTGCCTGCCCTCCTTGTCTTCTAATCCATCAAGAACTCTGTTGCAAAATAAATACCTTTAAACTGATTTCCAGCCTCTGCATTTTGGGTCCAGACAAAACCCCACCTTAACAGTTCTGGTTAAATGCTTGGTTAGGGTTAGGAAAAAATAATAGTTTGTCTTAAAATACCTATTTTGGTCGTCACAATCCCGGATGGAGATGGTCTGACTTCCCATGAAAAATAGACGGGTTTTGGTCAGTGGCTAATAGACATTTAATGTGAACATGATATGCCACATTTAGTACGAATGACAACCTTGGACATATGTGTGCTACTAACATTTCATCCTGGTGACTGGTGTTGTCACACTTCACCTCACAAATCATGATTGATTGTACTTTATATCGTATGTATAGCCTTCATTTAATGAGGAAGTCTCTTTTACAAGTGAGCCCTAACCAAGCCAGGGTCTAAATCACAGCATCAAGGAAATGACAAGCGAACAACAACAACATTAAAATCAATCCACAATAGCAGCAGTTAGTCTTACAATATATTTTATTATACAGTGCGTAGAGAAGGCAACAATATTAAGGCATATGTAAAGATCAAGAGTTTGGCCTGTAGATCATTCCAGCACTAAGGACCGTAGTAGGACAGGCTTGATTTGCCAATCTGACATATAAGTAAGGCACTATGAACTGAAGCAATTTGTGTGATTTGAGATTAGAAACATTTTGCAACGAGAAAAATGTGGTTAAAGTAATCTTGAAGATTAAGATGTACAAGTGTTGTAGCCTACGCAAAGTGAGGTATGATTCTCCCACCATGCTGCATAAGGTACAGTGATAGGTCTTGAAGCTAGAATTAGTCACATACCTCAGGGCTGAGTGATACAGGGGGTCAAAACTGGATAAGGTGGACAGTAGGGGTACAACAATTCACTGATATTAATCCAAAATTGGTTTTAAAGTTAAAGATACGCCTACACCGATACGCGGACCTCCGGGTCAATCAAAATGTACTGTGAACTGGTCAATGGCCCAGTTTTAAAGTTATGAATTAGTTGAGTGAGGCTGCTATGATGCTACTTCCTCACAGCATCTTCAAACTCTCGTAAAAGCCTGCCAGGTAAAAACGAAAGCAACATGTCCGACAAGGCCGACAAAATTTACAATACACTGTCAAATCTAAAATCAAAAGTTTGGAAGAGATTTGGATTTTATAAGGAGGACGGGAAGTTGTCGGGAAGACGACAAATCGTTCACCTGGTGAGACAGCATGGTGAAACCTGTGCAGACAACGAGGATGCTAGTAAAGCTAGCACTAGCAAGAAAAGGCAAGACAAAGACACAGAGATTAAACACTTTTTCAGCCACAATTTAGCCACAACTCGGCAAGGTCTAAGATTATTACGGCATTATTACGGCAACTTTGAGTTCAGCTCATGAAAAATGGGAGCAAAAACAAAAGTGTTGCGTTTATATTTTTGTTCAGTGTAAGTAAGGCACTTTGAACTGAAGCAATTTTGTGCGATCAGGAACATTTTGCAATGAGAAAGATTTGGCTAAAATCCTCTTGAAGATTAAGATATACCAGTGTTGTAGTCTATGCAAAGTGAGGTATGACTCTCCCACCATGTGTTACGGTGAGGTTATCTTTCTAGGACCCAAATGCAGAGCACGGAGACAGGAAGTCAGAAAGTAAAGTATTTATTTGACATTATTTATCAGTTATTTGACTGTGATTTCCGGAGGGTAATGAGGAGGAGACTAGACTTGTAGGCAGATAAGCAGGCAAGCAGGGTTGACTGGAGCCAGCATGGAAGAACACAGGAGAGCAGGTCAGCAGGAAGCTGAGCAGAACGGCGCTGAAGATCTCTGCAGGAGCCAAAGACAAGGGAATCAGCACAAAGGCAAAAACACAGAAAACACGAAAATACAAAATGGCAGCACTCCGAAGTCACCGTAAGGGATGCAATAATCTAGCGCCGAAGTGGTGGAGAGACCAGGTAGATAAAGCCAGAGGGTGATGAGATGATCTCGAACAGGTGTGCCGCTCTGCTGCTGCTGCTGCTGCCACGCCCACAGACACACACAGGAGAAGGAGCAGGTGAGGGAGAAAAGGAGGGAGGAAAAGCAGGTAGGGAGAACCGGACACAGGAAAACAGAAAAACAACATGACTGTCACTGTAGCACCGTGACACCATGCTGTGTGAGGTACAGTGATAGGTCATGAAGCTAGAATTAGTCACATACCTCAGGGCTGAGTGATACAGGGGGTCAGACTGGATAAGGTGGACAGTAGGGGTGTATCAATTCACTTATATGAATCAGAAATTGGTTTTAAAGTTAAAGATACGCCTACACCCTATTTAATGTTAAATAAATACGGTTATAGCTACAGTTACAAAATGGTATAAATGCTGTTTAAGAATAAAGTTCTGATGGGGAAATATATAATAATTCTATATTTTATTATTTGTGGCTTTGAAGGAGTCAAATTCAACTATGATAAATATGCAAATACTGGAATCAGCCTACATAATAAACCAAGTGAAGTGTAAACTCCCCCAGATTCACAGAAAAAAACAAAAAAATTCCAGTACACAACCTCAATGGTGACCCTGAATGCAATGAACGATAAGAAAAAACAGATTGCAAAACTATATTGCAATTTCATATTTCAAAGTAAATACCAATAAAACTCATACAAAAGTTTTGGATAAGCAACAAACTGTGCAATTGCTGTTTGTATCACGTAATTTCCCATAATAGTTGTGCAATTACACCGTTACACTTTCTTCTTATTATAATACTTCACACCTTGTGTGTGCAGTTATCCTGTGCAATGCTTATATCCTCATGGGGAAGATGAATACAGTGTATATACTCATTATTATCATTATCACCATTTCTACTTTATTTTCCTGTTGTCAAATTTTGGTCTTGCTTTGTGTTGTTTCATTTTTATATATCAATCAAACATTTTGTGCTTCTGTTGGTTTTCAGATAATAGTTTTGGTTGGGGTGCCTGTTTTTGCTGCATGTCGGATTGGACAACTGTAACAAAATATTTTTTTTGTGTGGATATTGATCAGTGTTTAACTTACTTACTTACTTCATCCCTGCACAATAACACAATTATCATCCCTACTGTAAACAACTAGAAACTAACAAACAAAAGGCCATTTTGTGATGTGCACTGTTAACGTAAATTGTGGATCATCAGTAAACACCAACCTCAGCACATATTGTATTGTTTTATTTTACAAGTGAAACACCTCACTTCCGGTTTATTACCTTCATGTAACATGACGCAGGTCGCCCCCTTGTGATTAGCGCGCGGAGGGTGGAGCCAATCATAGTGATGACGTCACGACCCAGGATTCCGTTCAGTGAGGGGTCTTAAAACTACTTATCTACGTCTGCAGTGAAGTATGGTCGTAATGTAAACACACGTGTCCGGAGCACTGGACGGGACTGAACCCTACTCTTGGTAAGTCAATTTTTGACACTTGAATATTCACTTTGAACTGCTGAATGCAAGAGACAAAAATTAAATTAGGTTTTTCTTCTGCACAGTTTAAAAACCGCCCGCAAGACAAAGGGGATACATGAATTCAAACTGGTTGTCCTAAAAAAAGAGCAATATTTAAATGCTATAGAGTGCTGTAGTAATGAGTCCTAGAACCTGGACATCAGTTAGCAATTTTGCACATCCGGTTCCCGCCTCTCAAAGTCAACAGGTTTTCAGCTAAATGCCTGAAATAGTCTCTTTGGTCACCACAGGATTAACATATTTACACGTTTTGTTCCTCAGCATAAAATAAATTATTAAATGTCCCACACTTGAATTTTAAAGCGCTTACGTGTCTTAAAAATGGTGTTTGATTTGTGGCTAAATGAAGCTACAGAAGTTGTCGCAGACATTAAACGTCATCATGCCGAACACAGAGACGCATACTCACTTGTCCGTCCTTTCAAGATGCATTTTGTAATGAAATGCTTCAGTTAAAATATTGAAACATATTTACTTTGAGCAAATACTGCGAACCTTGTTCACACTTTAAGTTATTCATGAGCCATATTATGAGATTTATTTCAGTTAATGTACAGTTCCTTACGGAGTCACTGCATTTACACTCATAGTGTTTGATATGAGCTTAATTAATTAAAAATGTGTTCTGAAAATACATAAATGCTATAAATACATTGCATCATAAAAACTCAAATTCAACTGTTGTTATAGCATCTCCATTCTCCATCTGTATATGATTTTATCTATTGTTAGACAAGTTGAACTGCAAGAGGACACACAACAAAGAGGAAAAAGAGCTTTATTTCAACAAGAGCAGGCACAATCTGTTATTAACCCATCTCAATAGGGATACAGTTGAAAGGTTATAATAACCTCTGGTAGGTTTCCCTTTATTCTTCACAATTCTGTCTTAACCACATTCATACAGGTGGTTACATCAAAGAAAGCAAATTGAGTTGTATAGCATGACAGATTATTAAATATGTATTTCATATTGATAGATAAAATACAAAGTGCAAAAAAAGAGTAAAACAACCACAACCGCCACCAAGAATTAACTTCAATCAAACATCACTCCAAGTCAAAACATTATGTTATCAGATTTCCATATTGATTAACATGATTAACATCAAAACCAAACACCACTAAATATCTGAAACTCATAATCAAGAAATAAATGTCTACTTTAAATGACCTACTCCATTGCAAATGTGCTTTACACAGTGCTCTACATCTTTACCTGATCATGAAGAATACACAGATTATACACAAAGAAGCATAAATGTGACTGATGGCTGAATAAAACCCTGCTGTAAAACATTCAGTATTTAGTTTTACACAAAGACATTTTGAGTAACCATGATTGATTTTTCACAACATAATGACAGAATGTAATGTATTTGGTACTAACATGGTATTAAACAGGGATTCAGTCTTAAATGAAGCACTTACAGCTGCAGATGGAGAAAGGAGTCTAAAATGTGACTGATTTTAAAATGATCAAACTAAAACAAAGATATGTGAATAATATTGAACAGGCCTAAGTACATGCCCTGAATGTGCATCAATGCAACCTCATTGATACTCATTTACATGCGTCATTGTTTTTTTGTTTTGTTTTTTTGAGAAAAATGGTGTCACATACTCACCATATACAGCATTTTAATAATTTCTAATCATAACGAATAAATGAGTACCAGGGAGTTTCTGGTTTCTTTCTTCAGTTTTGGATCTTCATCTTCCAAACTTCAGATTAATTGGTTGATTCCCCCAGGGCTGTTCTCTGCTGTTCCATCATCTCCTTCCTGCAGGTAGGTAAAGAAAGCACAGACAAGTGCATCAGTATTAACAAGAGCAGTGCAGCGTTAAAAGGAAAAATGCCAAATGATACCTCGATCCAGTTTATGACTTGTGAGGATCTGCTACTTGTCTTTGTCTTATGTGACGGATAATTTGGAGTTGGTGGATTGTTCGCCAGAAAAAACAAGATTCTTCAAGATGCCACATTGGGCTTTAAGATGTTTTATATCTGTATAAGATAGCTCTATTAGTCAATTAATGTAGAAAAGAATCGGTAGATTAATTGATGGAAATAGTTTTCAGATCTAATTGTTACCTCTCAATTTTTCTCTCCCACAGCTTGAAGTGTTTCTTGGCAGCGCTCACACTTTTTTCATCAGTCTTCTTGCAGTAAAACCTGATTATCCTCTCAGAAAAGTTTGTTGGGAGAAGTTGGGACACCTTAAAAACGACAGCAGCATAAAGTTGTAAAAATTAACATGCCAGAAGCTGCCCTAACAACACACAGGGGACAAACAGCACATGCAAGGAAAGACTAAGATGAAATATTCTGTCATCATTGCTTTAGTTCTGACCTTCTCTTTGGTGAGCTTGTCTGCCTTGTCTTGGTTGTCCTTGCTGTAGAAGTTCACATGATCCACAGGGTTCTTGTCTTTCTTCCCATAGTCCAGAGTAATGACCTAAATGACAAAGGTGAGCTAGAAGTTGTTTTTTATATTCACAAGTGAATTTTGCCGCAACAGAGGGCATCTGACAAATCAAATGAATCATCAAGATCAAGATTTTAAGAAAAGTGAAATAATTATACTAAAAACATACCAAATCTACAAAGTCCTCTGGTTTCAATCCACCAGTAAGCGGTTTCTTCAATTCCTTCTTCCAAGCATTTCTCACATCCTTAGGGAGGGAGGTGAAAGGGTAAGAAACAGGTGGAATATCTTTGTTTCTTGGTTTTGGCTCTCTGTCCACACTCGCCCCAAAATTAAGTTTGAAGTGTGTAAGTCCATTTTCCCGTCTTATGTTTGAAGAAAATGGAGCTTTTGAAAAATGATGATGTAACCCTGCGCAGTTTGTGAATAACATGTAGCCTACATTACATATTAAAATGTAACTGGGCTGCACTTAAACTCCACTTTTCAACCTTAACAGACAAAGTGCTTAACTATTCACTCATTCACACACGCACGCACGCACGCACGCACGCACACACACACACACACACACACACACACACACACACACACACACACACACACACACACACATTCATGGCAGCCATGCAAAGCGCTGGCCTGCCTATCAGGTGCAATTTTAGGTTCAGTGTCCTGCTCAAGGACACGACGACAATGAACAGAGGAATCAGTGATCAAACCACCAGTCCCAATCTACCTCCTCCTTAAACACATCTGTGTATATGTGGCAGGATGAACTTTTTCATCCACTCCCCGCCCCGTCCTCTTTGCTCGATCCACATCAGGTGCGGGTCGGCGGGCTGCGCCTGATTGAGGGGCGGGGCTGGCCGCCACTATAGCTGCACAGATGCCTGCTGCTCAGTTTGCGCTTTTGTCTCTCCGGGTCTGGCGTCCAGGGGTGGTGTGGCGTGTGGTTTGGCCTGATCGGCGTGGTGGTTGGCATTGTAGGATTCGCTGCTTCATTGCTCGGTAAGTGTAAGTCCTGTTCAGCGTGGTTTACTGGGGCCGCTGTGTGTCTTTTTGGGCATTACACCTGTTCTATGTTGTGCTTTGCAGTGCGGTTGTCTGTCGGCCGCGGCGGTGGGGGACTGGAGTTGTCCACGCTGGGCGGTTTGCTTTCTCCAGGTAGGCTGGCTCACCTAAGGCTTCGGCGGCGTTGATTCAGCCTGCCGCTAATGTAACTTTTCTCTGGTCTCTCAGCAGTAACTTTATGCGCGGCTCGCTGCGCTTCCTCTTCTGTCGGGAAAGCTGTACCTGTTCTATGTGGTAGATGGTCTGTAGTTCAGATTACTTTCGATTACTTTCAGTAATGATTTGTAATTTTAATTGGCGATTTTGTGTGTAATTTGCAGGCACGCTGTGCGCTGCGGGACTCCAGGTCCTAGTTCAGTGTTCCGCCGCACCAGGTGACACTGCCGCTGTCTCGTCTGCCGCTAGTCCGGTTCGGTGACAGTCGTTAACTGACTCACTGCAACCGTGCGCTGCTAATTGTTGGTCCGCTGTTCCCACTGCTGGGGCTTGGTGGCTTTATGTGTGGAGTTGGCACATTTTGAATTATGTTTGCATGAATTAATGATTGCTGTTTTTCCTAGGTTTATTTCTAATTGATTTGCTTTGCTGGTGTTTTGTTTATTTTTGTGTTTAAGTGTTTTCGTTCATTTAAGTTGATTGCATGATTTGTTTTCCGTTTGTACATTTTGGATTGTGATTGCATGCTTTAACGATTCTTTTTCTAGGTTTATTATTTCTAATTGGATCGCTGTGTTTTGTTCCTTTTTTTTGTGTTTAAGTGTTTTTGTTTATTTCAAGTTGATTGCATGATTTGTTTTCTTTGCTAACATCCTCGTTTAGCCGAGAGCTTAGAGATGTAGTATATAGGTGGAAATGGTATACCACAACTAAGTACCTGTCACTGGGGGTGCAGTAGTTTTATTGTCCCTTTTAAACAACTTAATTGTGAAATAAAATATTCTTTTTATATTGAAATCACATCTGTTGTCGGGGTGTATGTTCGAACCTGTGTCCTTTTCTCATCTAAGTTCCTGGGGGCGAAACTCCCCCAGGTGGCGTTGTCGAGCAACAAAACAAATACACTGATTGGCAGTTTGTTGAAACTAGCGTGACCATAAGTCCCGAATCATCCAATTCTCTCACTCGTGTTCCCCTCGCTCTTGCCACATATATATGAGCTATGATTAAGTGACAGAAAAATATGTAAAGGACTACAACTATATTGTGAATTTGGCTGCATTAAAACAGGTCGTCACAGGGACTAGGAGGCAGGGGCGTAGGAATGAGTTTAACATTGGGGGGGACACATATCGGAAACCTGACAGATCCGTTAATGGTTTGAACAGAAATGTCATAAATTAACTACACTGCAAAACATTCACAAATGTATTTTATTCTACTAAAAAGATACATTTGTAAAGGTAAAGGAAAACACATTTTGAATGGCAGTGATGAACTGATAAATATCAAATCAATTCTTTAATTGCAGGCCTAATCATCCAGTTTTGTAGATTAATAAATAACATGAAGAATATTGATCAAAATTTGAATTCAAATTTTCTGAATACATTTTCTTTTCTTAGTTGTATCTTATGCCTCAATTAACAGACACAGATACAGGCAAAGGTTACGGTGAAAGGCAAAAACAGCATCAAGAATGTTAACATATAAACCAACTTGTTTTTACTCTCGAGTGATATCCTTCCACATTTCCACTAACTGGTGTGTGAGGGTAAAGGTAAACGAAAAAGACATTAGAATGGATGTAATGAACTGATAAATGTCAATTCCTGTGTAGTTTTCTGTCACAAATAAAAGTTGGATAGCACTGTACAGTCCTGCATTCAATAATTTGCGTGCCATGTGATTTTTTTTTTTCAGTGTCAAACATGTGCCGTGGCGCACAAAAGGTTGAAAAACACTGGCCTAGGCAAAAGAGCCAAAATGTTTTTTCCTCCTGTCATTTGCAGCCACAAATTGTTTGCAAATTGACCTCTTGTCCAGTAAGTCAAGTTTATCCTGATGGACATGACAGACAGCAACATGGTTAAGTCTGTTTTGATTCATTGTGGACTGGAGCCTGCGGAGGACACTAAAACTTCTCTCTGCCTCAGAGGATGAAATGGGGACTACCAAAAGCAACCTGACCAGGTTTTCCACTTGCCCAAATAGTCTACGTACCTCCTACAGGCAATCCACGAATGATCTCTGCAGCCTCTGCACTGTTGCTAAATGAGTAGTTCAGGCGAAACATGGAAAGTTGCACTGGAAGTGACTCTGTTCAACTCTGGGTATTTCTCAATGACTGCAGCCTCAATCTCTCCACTCAGAAGTGTCTCTTCCAACTTTTGCAAAGTCAGCAAGTCATCCTGGTTAAATAGCTCACTGAGCTGTGCATCTACAATATCCAGGACTTTAAAGAATTCCCCTCTGTAGGGGTCCTTGGCACTTTTAGGCTGATGTGCCCCAACTCCTTCAATGAAGCGTTTTGGGGGCAGTGTGGTCTGTGGAATGGTAATGGGCTTAACACCTAAAGACTGAACCACAGCCGTCGCCTCTTCAAACAGAGTTTTGAAACTTGCCTCATCTCTTTTGGCCTTGAGTGAGGTCCTAACAACTTGGACAGCAGCCCTCATGCCAGCAATGGTTTCAGTTCTCTGAAAGATGTTCAGGCATTCAAGCTCACAAATCACTGGTGAGGCAAGGATGAGACCCAAAACTGTTTTGCCTTTCCTAAACTGCCCTAGCAGGCCATTAGCAGTAGATGCAGTATTTGAGGCACCACAAGCCATCTCCTGCAAGCTAGCCAGCACTGACCTATACTGTGACAAAACAGCTGTGATGGCTTTGCCCCGTACTGTCCATCTCGTGGGACACAGGGGTTTTATTGCAGTGCATGATGGATTCTCTGCATGTGCTATTGCTGCATGGGTCGCCTTAAACTTCCCTGAACAGAACTTGAGTGTCAATGAATTTTGGGTGTGGCTGATATGACTCTCTCCTCTGTCCCCTGACTTCAGTGTCTCTCAGCTGTCTGTCCCTGCTCTGAACACCCTAAAAGGAAAACAGTCACAATGTCACACAATGCGACGAGACTGCAGTTACTACAAGCACCCTAACCCTTTAAGGTTAGGTGAATAAGGTATAGAAAAATACTGATGGGAAAGCTGGTGCAATATTAAAATCATGTTTGTTATATTATTGTTTAAATTCAACCGTGTTCACTTCTTATCATGTTCAAACCTTCCTCTCATGATCAACAAACTAAAATCACCTCACCCTTCATATAACACCTACCTGCAACTGTTTAGTGATGGCTCTCTCTGCATCATCCTCACCAGTGTTAGTTTCCAGCTGAACTTCATCTGATCTCTAAAATGAAAGCAGTGGAGATGAATGAGGTATAGAAAAATACTGATAGGAATGTCAAGAACAAGCGAAAAAACACAGACTAACTCCTTTCTAGATCTGGGAGATGTGTAACGTTACTCTTTTTCAGAGTGCTATCACATCATTCTAGGAATGACCCTGGAATTTACTGTGGTCGACATGAAATCCCGGCACAATACCTATACAAGGTGTGTAAAATGATAGAGACGACAGAAACAAGCAATGTGCACTTAACAAGAACAAAAAGAGTTTTACATCCAGGTCAGATGTAATAGTGAACTAGTTAACATTTCAAACAGATGTGGAAGGCGACATGGCCACACAGAGACATTAGATACGCACCTCGGTGGGTTTCTTAATCTGCATTTCCCCCAGAAACATGTAGAGATCTCGAGAGATGATCCTCATCAGAATCTGCTTAGCCTCTTTTAGTTCGGTGGAGGAAGAGAAGAGTATTTCCTCAAACACACGATCTACAGGACAAACAGTAACAGAGTTGAAGAAAGGTGAGTTAGAACAAACCAAAGACAAGGTTCCAAAGTAAATAATAAATAATTTGACTATGTGATAAAATGACTTCATAATTCATTCTTAAATATATAATAATAATATAATTCATATTATTTAAACATCCTTGATAAAAGCTGGCTCAATCCAGCATTTTGATGTTCATCACTGATTACAACTATCTAATTTACAGGATCTGGTGTCATTTAATGTGCATGATCACATGATCAAAACTACCTACAATAATAACCTCTTAGATATATACACATAGATACCTCATTGGCTGCTCTTGTTCACAAGACTGATGTGGCAAAGCGGCTGCCGTATCAGAAGCCACGCCTCCGAATGCAAGTATTTCTAGGTTGGAAGTCTAGCCACGATTAAAAAAGCTTGCTGAATTTCAACTGGTTTTGGACTATGATATAATATTTACAATCAACAAATCCCCCGTAATTACCTTTATTATATCTTTTCATGTAAAATCGCCTCACTTTTGGAGATACAATTTGGGAATAAATGATGATTTACATTTTGTGTCACACAATAAGTACAAAAATATATAGTCAGTGTATTAGCAGGTTTGTGCAGACTTGTGATAATTATATATTCTCTTCACTAAATCTAACAATATTGTACAAGAGAAATAAATGACAAATTCAGCTCTAGTCTCATATATATAAAAAGATTGATAATGATTGATACAATTTTCAGCACCTTACTGGTATATTACTTTAAAAAAAAAGTTAATCTTTTGTTCTTGATCGAACATATCAAGACAGTCACTCAACCACTTACATTAACTTACAAGAAGGATCATCTGTAATATATCAAATTCAACATGTTTGTAACATTAATATATTGTAAAACAACTTGTCACATGGTAAATGTTATTCTCTGTTGATTGGTCTTAAAATTTTCAGCACAAAAGTCTGACATTTTTTTATGGCTCTGTGCCGGCGATAGCCGAGGCTGGATGCATCATGTTTTCAGGTTGTCCATCCCATTCTTGTGAATGTGCCATTACAACAACGCCTTGAGGGAATTTCTTCAAATTTGTCATATACATCTACTTTGAGTTAAGGATGAACTGATTAGATTTTGGTGGTCACAGATCACAGTAGTATCTACAGACCTGTCAGCTTGGTGTAGGCCTCCATATCATCTATGGCTGTGGAGAGAGTGAAGATCTTTCCTTCTGAGCCTTCAATCCTGATGTGCCCGTCTGCTTTTAAAAAAGCGTCTGTGATCCTGGATAATCATACCCAGCATCATTATTTCTTTTAAGAACATGTTACAGTGTTCCATACAAGAGAGTAAATCATAAAGCAAATGACATAAGCTACATCAGACAGCAGACAGCGCTAAATGTTGGAGTACCAACAGGGGAAGGGTATGTACTCACATAGTCTCTATGTTCTTGTTCACTTTGTGTTGGTAGGCTCTCCTGTGGAGTTGGCACCTTGTGTGGAACATGTCATAGATATTGCCCTCCTCCTGTTAAGATAACCGATAGTTTAGTCTCAGATAAATGGATTGCTGTTTAAAATCTGATAAAAAGCAACAATGTCTGAACCTTGTCTCTAACGCAGATCTGCGTCACACCCTTCACCTCACACACCCTGGCAAAGTGGAAGAAGCGGTGATAGTCAAAGTTGTTCTTCATGCCCAGGTGGTGGCAGTCCCTGAAAAAAAATCAAAGTTAAGAAATATGTGAAGAAATGTGGCTTAATATGTTAAACTAATCAATTCACCCTGAGGAATCCTGCATATAGTTAAAATAATCCAGAGAATATTGTCATTGTAACACATAGTAGTTCATCCTTCTATATCAAAAAGTGAATTGTTCTACAGCAGCTGTTCAACAAGTCCCACCTGGCAAAGTAGTCAAACTTGTCCACATCAATGCCATTTCTTTTGTTGGACACGATTTCATAGAGGAAGGACTTGTCCTCTGACCGACCTTTATATGGCCACTGAGAAGATGACACACAAGAGTGGATTTAGATATGGCTGCTGTGGTAATGATGATACTGATTGATTTCACACAATTCACATTAGCATGACTGACTGCTGCTGTAGTGTCCAGAGGTCCGCCAATCATTTCTTTGATGAAGACCAGGTCAGTGGTAGGCTCTAGGTGGTCGTCCTTGGTAGGGTTCAGCTTCCACTTCTTCATCTCTTTCTCCAGGTCATTGTCTTTCACCAGGTAGTCAAACATTTCTATAGAGGCCTTCTCATGCTGCAACAGAAACAGACTCATTCATATGTTAACATGAGAATTCAATGTAAAAAAAACAATCACTCACTGTACAAGTAGTTTGCTGAAACATGACAGGATCTGTCATTTTTGCCAGATGACAGATCTGTGGCTATGACTCACAGCAGTGGTTCCCAAACATTTCTGCGGTGCCCCCCTTTTGTAGATCACAGTATTTTCAAGCAAGCACGACTGGATTAGTACCCCCAGGGGCCCCTGAGCACTGAAGCTTATTTGTTCATCACTCAGCCATCTTCTGTATTATTGTTTCTGTTGTATTCATTGAAAGTTTTACAACATGTCTTCACAGTTTTTATTGTGAACAATGCTATGAATTAATATTTTTCTCACTGGACTGAGATCTAATGGATACTAAATAAACTATGTGTATTGTACAACACTACCAAATATAAACTTTCTCTTCTTCCGTTTTATTATCAATGACGTAGCTAACCTATTTCAGTTGCCTTTTTGTACATAGCCCCGTTTGAAACGCCCACCTTCACATGATGGGCAGGTTTAGGAAGTATTAGGGGGTGGAGCGTCAGTAGGATGCGTGCAATGCATCCTGGTACATGTAGGCAGGCTGTGCAAGCATTGCTTCCGTAGTGCAAACGCTGTGAGGGACACTCGCGTGAACGCGGAGCGTGCCTCCAGGCAGATACAGTATAGTGACTGTTTAGGCTGTAAAAATGTACTAAATGACGTCGTTTCGACTAAACTCTGGATGTCGCCACTTCAGGACACTTGGATTGCAGCGGACGAGCAGTATGGAGGAATATTACAAAGTTTTTGTGTAGTTTTATGGACCTTTTCGTCTCGGGTGCCACTCACGCTCGTTATATGGATTATTGTTGGAGGATACCCCCGCGGGTCTCCAGCTGCACTTTGAGGAATAAGAAACTACACCGGACTTATCATCAGTATGTGGGTGAGTCGATAATGACTGGATTTTGTTTTAGAGTGAACTATTCCTTTAACACTGATTGGGATATCGACATAAAACATGGCAAATTTCACCTGTAATGCAGTTTCTGTCTCTGTTTTTCTCTGTACTTAATTTTCTGATAGGTTCTTTTGACATACATCATGGAAAACTTACCTTCCACTTCAATTCTGGACGTCTTTTCTCGATGAACTTTTCATACAGATGGGAAAAGGGCCCATGTCCTAGATGTAGAGAAATAGTTATAAGATAACCTAATAATTATCGTGTGTGAACTGTAAAGTGAGCGGCTGTGACTCAGGAGGTAAAGCAAGTAGGATGGTTGGTGATTTGATCCCCTGATCTCGCGGGTGCATGTTACTTATGGTACTGAACCCCAAATTGCCCCTGGTGGCTTTTCCATCGGTGTGTAAACAGCTGAGCATAAAAATATCTTGAGGCTTTTTGGATATGAAGTGCTGTATTGCTTCTTGTTGGCCGTGCAAGGTGCAGAATAGTGTATTGATATGAGTGAATGTATCTACCATTAACCATGAACTTATCAGAAATAGGGCAAATTAGAGACAGGGATATACTCTCCCCCAATTTAATAATTGCATTTTTATAAATGAACTATTTTGGGACCTGCTTCCATTTGTTGTTATTATATTTTGCTGGTAATGTCAGTTCAACATTTCAGCCATGTTTATGTTTGATGAATATGATAAACTCATGATGACGTACTGTACATTTTTGCAGAATCACTTTCATCAACATACCAGTAGGTTCCATACAGGTCTTTAAAAAAACTGACTCAATCAGTCTGAATCACAGTGACTATGATTGATAAGTGTTCTACATTTTTTGATTTACCTCTCACTATAGAAGAAACCACTGGGTGTCAGTTTATTGGAAGGTAATGAGTGAATGAGTGGTCATTTCTTGTGTGTACAGTGAGTGCTGCACTATGAATGCCTTACAGGAGAGACTGGAAAAAATGACATTATTGTATATTAAAACAATTATTGCATCACTCCTCTCTCTCTGAAGAATGTTTTTTCAACCCCACCCTTCAGTATGATGGTTTGGAAGAGCTACAAACACTGTTGCCTATAGTTCTTTGAGCTTAACCAAAACTTTCCACTTCATCATTCTTTCTTTTTACGTTAAGCTGATCTCAATGAAATTCAAGACTGCAAATGTTTCACATTAACGGCCTCCCCATACCTTTCCTCTTCTTTCCTGTAAGGCATTTAATCTGAAATATCTGCAGGAAGTTTTTAGTTTTAAAATTAGAACAGGCGTATTGTTAAAAAAAAACAACCTAAATTGTACATTTTCATTTGAAACACTGCACAAATTGCCTCCATTTTCTTCATTCATTCTTCATTTAGGGGTCAGCCTTTAATTGTTAATACTTGCTGTAACACTGTACATTACAGCAACACCAGCTTTTATTGACAATTTGTCAAATACTGTCAATCTGTCATTTTTACTCTAAATCACAACCAGCAATTACCACTTAAAACCTTTTACATGAAATAGAGAAAAAGGTATGTATGACTCACCCAGGTCATGGCAGAGACCAGCAATCTGCACACAAAGGATGTCTTCATCAGTGATCCCGAGCTCCGGCTGCCGTGTTCTCAGAGCTCGTACAAGCTCTCCTGCCAAGTGTGCCACCCTTTACAGCACAACAATGAAAAAACTCATTACTCAATTATCGTACAGTATCGTATTGCAAAACAGAAAATATGGACTTGTACACCTGTACTAGGGTATGCAATGTTAACTTTAATTATTATTTATTGCTTTGTTCATGTCATTGTTCATTACCTGTCATTAGGATTGAGTATCTTAGGACACAGAACAGTGTCAGTGTATCTGAAAAAATGCAGACATACCCAATGGAGTGTTCGAAGCGGTTGTGGGATGCTCCAGGGTAAACAAAGTAGGCCCCCCCAAGCTGCTTGATGAATCGAAGTCTCTGGAACTGTGGCGTGTCAATGATTTTGATGAGAAGTGGGTGCAACTCCAAATGCCCGTGGATGGGATCATTAAACACCTGGCCGGACACAGTCCCAAAATATTACCAGTAAAACCAGCTCTAATCTCTCGAGGGCTCTGTGAGCTTGCAAAAGGATAAGAATTCAAACATTTTCTTGAATGAGGCCTATTGAATTCAAACATGAAGCCACAGCTACAGAGGAATAAAATCAATAGATACAATTAAAAAAATGTATGTTGTGGAGCAAAATAGAAAAGTTCTTCTGAGTATTTCGTGAACTAGTTTTTCATACTGCAATCTTCCTCATCTTTAATGTTTCCATCACCTTCAGCTGGAGATTGACTTTGGACTCAACAACTGACAACAAACATACACAATCTTAATACAAGTACAGTAATAATTACTATAGTTATCTAGGCCTGAAAATGAAGTGTGATGTGTAGTTACAGTACACAATATTTTACCTTGCCTTGGAAGATTGTCTCTTCCTTCTCTGACGAGCTTTCAGAAGTTGTAGCCATGGCTAACTGATGCTTTCTATGTTGGTACAACAAGCAGCAGATATATCGGGATAGCCACACGAACAATATTAAAACACGTTTAGACTGCTGAGGGGTTGGAACAGTACCTGGCTTTTATATCTCGCCACACCTATCAGATTGGTCACTGCCCTCATCATGGGTGTCTTGTGATTGATTAGACCACAAAAACATTTCAGTAAATCAAAACTGAAAACACATCAGACGTTCACAAGACACATTCTTATACTCGTTTTACTCTTATAACCACTGTCCTTCATAGTACTTAAAATTGTGTTACATTGTGTAACAAAATAGTTGTTCAGTTGTGTTACTGGTCAAATTATTCTATGCAGACATTGTGATATTATTCCTACAGAACCTTGTTTAATCATGCAGTCAGGTCGTCAAATCCCTTCCTGCAGCATGTGAGTACTCAAAGTGTTGTAAATGTAAAATCCTTCCAGTGAATGTGTATGTATACTCTGTACAAAACAGATTATGTGAGCATAAAACTGCAACTGAAGCCATAACATAACTTTATTTTGGTAATTGTGGTAAGAAAAAGACAGATAAAACTAATAGGTCAGGTAGTGCCCACACACTTTATTAAATATACAGTATATTAAATGCACTGCTGGTTACTGTTCTGCTTAATTTGTCTTCCCTTCTGTTTACCTGTTTACAGGTAGGGCCACCCAGAGTAAAAACAATAGCCGTCCTGCTTTTAAAGAGCCACATTCCATCATGCACCCACGCCCATTCTGCCATTTAAAAGTCATTTTGCCAACTCATCACAGGGAGAGAAGTGAAACTAGAACTTCACTTTGTTCTTTAAATGTGTAATGTTATTCTGTATCATTCATCTATCAGAGTATGGAACTACACTCCATACTTTTAACTTTACTAGTTATATTTATTTATATAAAAGTAGCTCCTATAGAGACAGATTTGTTAAAAGTGAATGTGTCTTGTTGCAACTTTACATTTGTTTAGTCTGAATTTTCTATTTGTCTCTTGTAACAACACTGTGCTTATGTTCTGGTTAAATGCTTGGTTAGGGTTAGGAAAATATAATAGTTTGTCTTAAAATACCTATTTTGGTCGCCACAATCACAGATGGAGATGGTCTGACTTCCCATGAAAAATAGACGGTTTTGGTCGGTGGCTAATAGACATTTAATGTGAACATGATATGCCACATTTAGTACGAATGTCAACCTTGGACATATGTGTACTACTAACATTTTATCCTGGTGACTGGTGTTGTCACACTTCACCTCACAAAATGCAACTTCACTTCACGACATCAATCTGAGAGCTATAATCACCTGACACTTTATTGTCAGATTTTACATACTAAACAGATGATTGGCTTGTAAAATTTGACACGTTATAAATTTATCCACCCAACGTTTCAATTTTAGCAAAACCTCAAGCAGCTCAAAAATTGAGATGATGCTTGCTAATATAACAGTCATTGGGTATTTTTGTTTTAATTATGCACAGGATGCAGGCAAGCATGTGGATGGTGTGCTACAAATTCCTGCCAATGGTTTCACACTTTTTCACAGATCTTTGGGGTCAATTACTCAAACAATGTGCAAGCAAAGGCAGGGAAGAAGAAGTCTGGATACTAGCAAACACTATGTAAACAAACCAGGATTTGAAATATTAAAAAAATTGGGGATACACAAAATGTTTTTTGGTTAATAACGCTTAATGAAAACAAAACTTGTTTGTTAAAGGAAAACTCAACTTTCCAGGTTCCAGGTTTATTTCAGATTTTGAAAATAAAAAAATTCTTTGCCCTTTTGGGTTTCACTGTCACCATGCTGCCTGCTTCTCAGCCAGGTATGAGAGAAAAAAAGAAATGGCTTAAATCAAGGGGTTTTGATTGATTGTACTATATACCGTATATGTATAGCCTTCATTTAATGAGAAAGTCTCTTTTACAAGTGAGACCTAACCAAGCCAGGGTCTAAATCGCAGACAAGGCAACAATATTAAGGCATGTGTGAAGACGCTGCAGCTGGCAGTGACCACTTCCAATATTCTGCATTTAAATTCATGTAAAGATCAAGAGTTTGGCCTGTAGATCATTCCAGCACTAAGGACCGTAGTAGGACAGGCTTGATTTGCCAATCTGACATATAAGTAAGGCACTTTGAACTGAAGCAATTTGTGCAATTTGAGATTAGAAACATTTTGCAATGAGAAAAATGTGGCTAAAATAATCTTGAAGATTAAGATGTACCAGTGTTGTAGTCTATGCAAAGTGAGGTATGACTCTCCCACCATGCTGCATAAGGTACAGTGATAGGTCCTGAAGCTAGAATTAGTCACACACCTCAGGGCTGAGTGATACAGGGGGTCAAACTGGATAAGGTGGACAGTAGGGGTGTAACAATTCACTGATATGAATCAGAAATTGGTTTTAAAGTTAAAGATATGGAGATGGCCCAGTTTCAAAGTTATGCTTCAGTTATACTTCCTCACAGTGTCTTCAAACTCTCTTGAAAGTTAACTTAGCCACAACTCGGTGAGGTCTAAGATTATCATGGCATCTACAGCCCAGTTTTATTGCTTTTTGCTTTTTTTTTTATTGCGTCTGCTTTTGAACGTATTGCTATCATTAGCTGTATTCTGTGACTGCTGGTAGTACTGCACACCGTTGACTGTCACTGTCTACTGAAATTATGTACTGAATTGAACCATACTGCACACTGTTTACTGTCTACTGACAGTTGCTGCACAGTGCACACTGTTAAGTTAATCCAACTTTTGAGTTTGTTATCAGTAGTAAAAATGTGTTTGATTGTAAGTGTGATTTTATACACTTAATATTACTAGGAAGCAGATGATACAGACAGTCAGGGACATCTAGTTCAGAGAGGTCCACTGCAGACAGATCCAGCTCAGAGAGACCCTGCTCATAGAGATCCAGGCAACACAATAGTTTTTCTTCAGATCCAGGATGAGACAACAGGTGTGTTTTTGATACACTGAGCTATAAGCAGATTAAGATGAAGGTACACATAAGTAAGACAAATACATAGGGTTCCCTGGTCTTTTATGAAATACCTATTTGAAGGTAAGCAATGCTGCTTCATAGAATTGGCTTATTCTAATTCATAATAGAAAATGAATATCTACATGAAACAAAGAATTGTATTGTCTCATACTGAAACCGGATCGAATTGAATCAGAATCGAATCAAATAGTTCCATGATAAAAAGTATCGTCCCTGAATTGTATCGTAGCCCATGTACCTAGATATGTATCGGCTTGTTTTGTAAGGGAAAGATGCACACCCCTAGTGGATGGTGAGGCAAACCTGTAAATAGCATTACCAAAATCAATCTGAGTAAGAGACAGGCCAGCAACTAAGCTCTTTCCTGATGCCATGGGAAAAACAGGACTTCAGCATGAATTTGAATTTGTATGATTTTGATTGTCCAACCAAATTCCCAGGTATTTATGGTTATCATAGAAACACCATCCAAAGTGTTGATGGAAAGGGTTGAAACATTTGTTTACCCTGGTGAAAAAAAGTATGGTTTTGGTCATGGTTGAATGTAAAAAGCAATTTCAGATCTGATAGCACATGCTGCAGTGTGTTAAAAATCAGTGTGCAGATTTGAAGAGGCCATCTCTGTATCCTTTGCACACAGATGGGACTGGCAACTTGCCACATACATTGTGGACATAGATTGTCACACCCTTTACTGTGTAGACAAAAAAAGACTCCAAGCAACTCTGTGAAGAGGTGATTGAATAGAAGGGTACTTGCATGATGCCAAATGAGCCCTGGCACAAACCCAAAGCTACACAGAATTGTCTGAAAACATACCAATGGAATTATTAAACGCCAGGTGAAACAAAACAGAAGAACAATTTGGCACACCCTGGCTACACCCTGGTACAAAGAGTACCAGTAAGAACACTCCCAGTTCTCCTGTGTGGTCACCAAACTGGTAGATCCTCATTTCATACTTTAACCTCCTTCATCTCTTTTGCTGTAGACTGACAATGGTCTTTACAAGAGTTTAAGAGGCACAAACCTGATGATGTGGTGATCAAGGTTTATTTACTAACCCTGCCATCTTACATTCTCCCTAGTGGTGGGTACTACGTGGTCCTTTGAAATGTCTTGCATTACTTAACTTTATATGTTTCGCTTTGTGTTTAATTTTTATATATCAATCGTTCATTTCGTACCTCTGTTGGTTTTCAGATAATAGTTTTGGTTGGGGTGCCTATTTTTGCTGCATGTCGGATTGGACGACTGTAACAAAATATTTTTTGTTGTGGATATTGATCAGTGTTTAACTTACTTACTTCATCCCTGCGCAATTACAAAATTATCATCCCTACTGTAAACAACTAGAAACAAAAAGCCATTTTGTGTTGCACACTGTCAACGTAAATTGTGGATCATCAGTAAACACTAACCTCAGCACATATTGTATTGTTTTATTTTACAAGTGAAACACCTCACTTCCGGTTTATTACCTTCATGTAACATGACGCAGGTTGCCCCCTTGTGATTGGCTCGCAGAGGGTGGAGCCAAATAGTGATGATGTCACAACCCAGGATTCTGTTCAGTGAGGACTCTTAAAACCATAGACATATATACATAGACGCCTCACTGAGCGGGTTGGCCCGTTGCTGCGATACGTCAGTACGTCCACCATATTGGATGTGGCAGATCTGCCCCGTAAACTAATACAAGTCAATGGAGTGAACTTTATAAAGCGCCCTTCTACCAAGTGCTATAAGTTAATGCCTTTCATTTACCCATTCACACACGTACGAATATATCTGGGAAACAGATAGGTACCAAAAACAACGTATGTAACGTTCTTGATAATTATAAACGTTAGCTACTCCTTATATGTTTAGTGCACAGGTAGGCACTTTATAAAGTTCACTCCATTGACTTGTATTAGTTCACGGGGCAGATCTGCCATATCCAATATGGCGGCGATGTCGACGTATGATTCAGCGCTCAGTGAGGTGTCTATGTATATATGTCTATTCTTAAAACTGCTTATCTGCGTTTGCAGTTGAAGTATGGTCGTAATGTAAACACCCTTGGTCTGGAGCACTTGACGGGACTCAAACATTTTTTGTCAGAATTTTTGACACTTGAATATTCACTTTGAACTGCTGAATGCAAGAGACAAAAATTAAATTAGGTTCTGACACTTTATTGTCAGATTTTACATATTAAACAGATGATTGGTTTGTAAAATTTGACACGTTATAAATTTATCCACCCAACAGTATAAAACACGTTTCAATTTTAGCAAAACCTCAAGCAGCTCAAAAATTGAGATGATGCTTGCTAATATAACAGTCATTGGGTATTTTTGTTTTAATTATGCACAGGATGCAGGCAAGCATGTGGATGGTGTGCTACAAATTCCTGCCAATGGTTTCACACTTTTTCGCAGATCTTTGGGGTCAATTACTCAAACAATGTGCAAGCAAAGGCAGGGAAGAAGAAGTCTGGATACTAGCAAACACTATGTAAACAAACCAGGATTTGAAATATTAAAAAAATTGGGGATACACAAAATGTTTTTTGGTTAATAACGCTTAATGAAAACAAAACTTGTTTGTTAAAGGAAAACTCAACTTTCCAGGTTCCAGGTTTATTTCAGATTTTGAAAATAAAAAAATTCTTTGCCCTTTTGGGTTTCACTGTCACCATGCTGCCTGCTTCTCAGCCAGGTATGAGAGAAAAAAAGAAATGGCTTAAATCAAGGGGTTTTGACTGATTGTACTATATACCGTATATGTATAGCATTCATTTAATGAGGAAGTCTTTTTTACAAGTGAGACCTAACCAAGCCAGGGTCTAAATTGCAGACAAGGCAACAATATTAAGGCATGTGTGAAGACGCTGCAGCTGGCAGTGACCACTTCCAATATTCTACATTTAAATTCATGTAAAGATCAAGAGGTCGTCCTGTAGATCATTCCAGCACTAAGGACCGTAGTAGGACAGGCTTGATTTGCCAATCTGACATATAAGTAAGGCACTTTGAACTGAAGCAATTTGTGCAATTTGAGATTAGAAACATTTTGCAATGAGAAAAATGTGGCTAAAATAATCTTGAAGATTAAGATGTACCAGTGTTGTAGTCTATGCAAAGTGAGGTATGACTCTCCCACCATGCTGCATAAGGTACAGTGATAGGTCCTGAAGCTAGAATTAGTCACACACCTCAGGGCTGAGTGATACAGGGGGTCAAACTGGATAAGGTGGACAGTAGGGGTGTAACAATTCACTGATATGAATCAGAAATTGGTTTTAAAGTTAAAGATATGGAGATGGCCCAGTTTCAAAGTTATGCTTCAGTTGAGTTTGCTATGCTGCTACTTCCTCACAGTGTCTTCAAACTCTCTTAAAAGTTAACTTAGCCACAACTCGGTGAGGTCTAAGATTATCATGGCATCTACAGCCCAGTTTTATTGCTTTTTGCTTTTTTTTTTATTGCGTCTGCTTTTGAACGTATTGCTATCATTAGCTGTATTCTGTGACTGCTGGTAGTACTGCACACCGTTGACTGTCACTGTCTACTGAAATTATGTACTGAATTGAACCATACTGCACACTGTTTACTGTCTACTGACAGTTGCTGCACAGTGCACACTGTTAAGTTAATCCAACTTTTGAGTTTGTTATCAGTAGTAAAAATGTGTTTGATTGTAAGTGTGATTTTGTACACTTAATATTACTAGGAAGCAGATGATACAGACAGTCAGGGACATCTAGTTCAGAGAGGTCCACTGCAGACAGATCCAGCTCAGAGAGACCCTGCTCATAGAGATCCAGGCAACACAATAGTTTTTCTTCAGATCCAGGATGAGACAACAGGTGTGTTTTTGATACACTGAGCTATAAGCAGATTAAGATGAAGGTACACATAAGTAAGAAAAATACATAGGGTTCCCTGGTCTTTTATGAAATACCTATTTGAAGGTAAGCAATGCCACTTCACAGAATTGGCTTATTCTAATTCATAATAGAAAATGAATATCTACATGAAACAAAGAATTGTATTGTCTCATACTGAAACCGGATCGAATTGAATCAGAATCGAATCAAATCGTTCCATGATAAAAAGCATCGTCCCTGAATTGTATCGTAGCCCATGTACCTAGATATGTATCGGCTTGTTTTGTAAGGGAAAGATGCACACCCCTAGTGGATGGTGAGGCAAACCTGTAAATAGCATCACCAAAATCAATCTGAGTAAGAGACAGGCCAGCAACTAAGCTCTTTCCTGATGCCATGGGAAAAACAGGACTTCAGCATGAATTTGAATTTGTATGATTTTGATTGTCCAACCAAATTCCCAGGTATTTATGGTTATCATAGAAACACCATCCAAAGTGTTGATGGAAAGGGTTGAAACATTTGTTTACCCTGGTGAAAAAAAGTATGGTTTTGGTCATGGTTGAATGTAAAAAGCAATTTCAGATCTGATAGCACATGCTGCAGTGTGTTAAAAATCAGTGTGCAGATTTGAAGAGGCCATCTCTGTATCCTTTGCACACAGATGGGACTGGCAACTTGCCATACACATTGTGGACATAGATTGTCACACCCTTTACTGTGTAGACAAATAAAGACTCCAAGCAACTCTGTGAAGAGGTGATTGAATAGAAGGGTATTTGCATGATGCCAAATGAGCCCTGGCACAAACCCAAAGCTACACAGAATTGTCTGAAAACATACCAATGGAATTATTAAACGCCAGGTGAAACAAAACAGAAGAACAATTCGGCACACCCTGGCTATTTGTATGAAACAAAGAGTACCAGTAAAAACACTCCCAGTTATCCTGTGTGGTCACCAAACAGGTAGATCCTCATTTCATACTTTAACCTCCCTCATCTCTTTTGCTGTAGACTGACAACGGCCTTTACAAGAGTTTAAGAGGCATGACCCCGATGATGTGGTGGTAAAGGTTTGTTTACTAACCCTGCCATCTTACATTCTCCCTAGTGGTGGGTACTACGTGGTCCTTTGAAATGTTTTGCATTACTTTACTTTAGATGTTTTATGAAACACCAGTGTTTGAAGTGGACCAGTATTCAGTACCGGTGGTCAGCTCCTGATCTGCTGCGATTGCTTCAGCGTCTGATCTATTTTCTTTGTGTGCTGCAGGAAAATCTAGGAAGAAAAGATAATCTATTAGAAATAGTGTCACTTTCTGTTTATGATTTTGTTTTTATGTCATTGTTCCTAAAATGTTACAGTTGTACTGTATCTAAACAGAGAGAGAGAGAGAGAGAGAGAGAGAGAGAGAGACAAACAAACACATACTCACAAAGAGAAGAACCTCTTCCTGCAGATAATAACCCAAGTCTGTGGTTCTTTTAACTTAATTGTTGTAGAAGAAGCACATGAAATACGTTATAAATTGAATTGACAAGCACTGTGAAACATGTCAGCAAGGCAGCAGTATTTAATGTTAAATAAATACAGTTATAGCTACAGTTACAAGAAGGTATAAATGCTGTTTAAGAATAAAGTTCTGATGGGGAAAATATAATAATTCTATATTTTATTATTTGTGGCTTTGAAGGAGTCAAATTCAACTATCATGAATGTGGAAATACTGGAATCAGCCTACATAATAAACCAAGTGAAGTGTAAACTTGCCCAGATTCACATAAAAAAAAATTCAAGTACACGACCTCAATGGTGACCCTGAATGCAAAACTATATTGCAATTTCATATTTCAAAGTAAATACCAATAAACCTCATACAAAAGTTTGAGATAAGTATACTACGCAACAACCTGTGCAATTGCTGTTTGTATCATGTAAAATCCAATAGCATTTGTGCAATTATACTTTTATACTTTCTTCTTAGTATAATACTTCACACCATGTGTGTATTACAATTATGGCTGCAGTTAACCTGTGCAATGCTCATATCTACATGGGGAAGATGAATACAGTGTATATAATATACTCATTATTATCATTATCACCATTTCTACTTTATTTTCCTGTTGTTATATTTTTGTCTTGCTTTGTGTGTATTTTTATATATCAATCAAACATTTTGTGCTTCTGTTGGTTTTCAGATAATAGTTTTGGTTGGGGTGCCTGTTTTTGCTGCATGTCGGATTGGACAACTGTAACAAAATATTTTTTTTGTGTGGATATTGATCAGTGTTTAACTTACTTACTTACTTCATCCCTGCACAATAACACAATTATCATCCCTACTGTAAACAACTAGAAACTAACAAACAAAAAGCCATTTTGTGATGTGCACTGTCAACGTAAATTGTGGATCATCAGTAAACATTAACCTCAGCACATATTGTATTGTTTTATTTTACAAGTGAAACACCTCACTTCCGGTTTATTACCTTCATGTAACATGACGCAGGTCGCCCCCTTGTGATTGGCGCGCGGAGGGTGGAGCCAATCATAGTGATGACGTCACGACCCAGGATTCCGTTCAGTGAGGACTCTTAAAACTACTTATCTACGTCTGCAGTTGAAGTATGGTCGTAATGTAAACACACGTGGTCCGGAGCACTGGACGGGACTGAACCCACAATTTAAAAACAGCCCACAAGACAAAGGGGATACATGAATTCAAACTGGTTGTCCTAAAAAAAAAGCAATATTTAAATGCTATAGAGTGCTGTAGTAATGAGTCCTAGAACCTGGAAATCAGTTAGCAATTTTGCACATCCGGTTCCCTCGTCTCAGTGTCAACAGGTTTTCAGCTAAATGCCTGAAATAGAGTCTTTGGTCACCACAGGATTAACATATTTACACGTTTTGTTCCTCAGCATAAAATAAATCATTAAATGTCCCACACTTGAATTTTAAAGCGCTTTCGTGTCTTAAAAATGGTGTTTCATTTGTGGCTAAATGAGGCTACAGAAGTTGTCGCAGACATTAAACGTCACATTACAGAGCCACTGCATTTACATTTAATTAATTAAAAAATGTGTTAAATTTAAAATTCAGTTAAAATATTGAAACATATTTACTTTGAGCAAATATTGATAACCTTGTTCACACTTTAAGTTATTCATGAGCCGTATTATGAGATTTATTTCAGTTAATGTACAATTCCTTATGGAGCCACTGCATTAACACTCAAAGTGTTTGATATGAGCTTAATTAATTAAAAATGTGTTCCGATATCATTACATATTTTAAGTCATGTTCTCTTCTTAATTCACCTTGGGGGTTCCATATCATCTGCTATAAATACATTGCATCATAAAAACTCAAATTCAACTGTTGTTATAGTTATATAGCATCTCCATTCTCCATGAGTATATGATTTTATCTAAGGTTAGACAAGTTGAACTGCAAGAGGACACACAACAACGAGGAAAAAGAGCTTTATTTCAACAAGAGCAGGCACAATCTGTTATTAACCCATCTCAGTAGGGATACACTTGAATTCTGTCTTAACCACATTCATACAGGTGGTTACATCAAAGAAAGCAAATTGAGTTGTATAGCATGACAGATTATTAAATATGTATTTCATACTGATAGATAAAATACAAAGTGCAAAAAAGAAGTAAAATAGCCACAACCGCCACCAAGAATTAACTTCAATCAAACATTACAAGTCAAAACATTATGTTATCAGATTTCCATATTGATTAACATGATTAACATCAAAACCAAACACCACTAAATATCTGAAACTCATAATCAAGAAATAAATGTCTACTTTAAATGACCTACTCCATTGCAAATGTGCTTTACGCAGTGCTCTACATCTTTACCTGATCATGAAGAATACACAGATTATACACAAAGAAGCATAAATATGACAGATGGAATAAAACCCTGCTGTAAAACATTCAGTATTCAGTTTTACACAAAGACATTTTGAGTAACCATGATTGATTTTTCACAACGCAATTACATAATGTAATGTATTTGGTACTAACATGGTATTAAACAGGGATTCAGTCTTAAATGAGGCACTTACAGCTGCAGATGGAGAAAGGAGTCTAAAATGTGACTGATTTCAAAATGATCAAACTAAAACAAAGATATGTGAATAATATTGAACAGGCCTAAGTACATGCCCTGAATGTGCATCAATGCATCCTCATTGATACTCATTTACATGCGTTATTGTTTTTTTGTTTTTTGAGAAAAATGGTGTTACATACTCACCATATACAGCAGTTTAATAATTTCTAATCATAACGAATAAATGAGTACCAGGGAGTTTCTGGTTTCTTTCTTCAGTTTTGGATCTTCATCTTCCAAACTTCAGATTAATTGGTTGATTCCCCAGGGCTGTTCTCTGCTTGTCCATCATCTCCTTCCTGCAGGTAGGTAAAGAAAGCACAGACAAGTGTATCAGTATTAACAAGAGCCAGCGTTAAAAGGAAAAGTGCCAAATGTTACCTCAATCCAGTTTATGACTTGTGAGGATCTGCTACTTGTCTTTGTCTCATGTGATGGATAATTTGGAGTTGGTGGATTGTTTGCCAGAAAAAAACAAGATACTTCAAGATGCCACATTGGGCTTTAAGATGTTTTTCATCTGTATAAGATAGCTCTATTAGTTAATTAATGTTGAAAAGAATCAGTAGATTAATTGATGGAAATAGTTTTTAGATCTAATTGTTACCTGTCGATTGTTCTTGTACCACCGATTGAAGTGGTCTCTGGCAGCTCTCACACTTGTTTCATCAGTCTTCTTGCAGTAAAACCTGATTATCGTCTCAGAAAAGTTTTTTGGGAGAAGTTCGGACACCTTAAAAACGACAGCAGCATAAAGTTGTGAATAATAACATACCAGAAGCTGCCCTATAAATAACAACACACAGGGGGCAAACAGCACATGCAAGGAAAGACTAAGATGAAATATTCTGTCATCATTGCTTTAGTTCTGACCTTCTCACTGGGGAACTCGTCCGCCTTGTCTGGGTTCTCCTTGCTGTAGAATCTCATATGATCCACAGGGTTCTCGTCTTCCATCCCATAGTCCAGAGTAATGTCCTAAATGATAAAGGTGAGCTAGAAGTTGTTTTTTATATTCACAAGTGAATTTTGCTGCAACAGAGGGCATCTGACAAATCAAATGAATCATCAAGATCAGGATTTTAAGAAAAGTGAAATAATTAGACTAAAAACATACCAAATCTACAAAGTCCTTTGGTTCCAATCCATCATGGAGGTCCACCAATCCCGCTTCCCAAGCTTTTTTCACAGCCTTAGGGAGGGAGGTGAAAGGGTAGGAAACAGGAGGAATATCTTTGTTTCTTGGTTTTGGCTCTCTGTCCACACTCGCCCCAAAATTAAGTTTGTAGTGTTTAAGTCCATTTTCCCGTCTTATGTTTGAAGAAAATGGAGCTTTTGAAAAATGATGATGTAACCCTGCGCAGTTTGTGAATAACATGTAGCCTGCATTACATATTAAAATGTAACCGGGCTGCACTTAAACTCCACTTTTCAACCTTAACGGACAAAGTGCTTAACTATTCACTCATTCACACACACACACACACACACACACATACACACACACATTCATGGCAGCCATGCAAAGCGCTGGCCTGCCTATCAGGACCAGTTTTAGGCTCAGTGTCCTGCTCAAGGACACAACGACAATGAACAGAGGAATCAGTGATCAAAGCACCAGTCCCAATCTACCTCCTCCTTAAACACATCTGTGTAGTATATATGAGCTATGATTAAGTGACAGAAAAATATGTAAAGGACTACAACTATATTGTGTATTTGGCTGCATTAAAACAGGTCGTCACAGGGACTAGGAGGCAGGGGCGTAGGAATGAGTTTAATAATGGGGGGGACACATATCGGAAACCTGACAGATCCGTTAATGGTTTGAACAGAAATATGTCATAAATTAACTACACTGCAAAACATTCACAAATGTATTTTATTCTACTAAAAAGATACATTTGTAAAGGTAAAGGAAAACACATTTTGAATGGCAGTGATGAACTGATAAATATCAAATCAATTCTTTAATTGCAGGCCTAATCATCCAGTTTTGTAGATTAATAAATAACATGAAGAATATTGATCAAAATTTGAATTCAAATTTTCTGAATAAATTTTATTTTCTTAGTTGTATCTTATGCCTCAATGAACAGACACAGATACAGGCAAAGGTTACGGTGAAAGGCAAAAACAGCATCAAGAATGTTAACATATAAACCAACTTGTTTTTACTCTCGAGTGTGATATCCTTCCACATTTCCACTAACTAACTGGTGTGTGAAGGTAAAGGTAAACGAAAAAGACATTAGAATGGATGTAATGAACTTATAAATGTCAATTCCTGTGTAGTTTTCTGTCACAAATAAAAGTTGGATAGCACTGTACAGTCCTGCATTCAATAATTTGCGTGCCATGTGATTTTTTCAGTGTCAAACATGTGCCGTGGCGCACAAAAGGTTGAAAAACACTGGCCTAGGCAAAAGAGCCAAAATGTTTTTTGCTCCTGTCATTTGCAGCCACAAATTGTTTGCAAATTGACCTCTTGTCCAGTAAGTCAAGTTTATCCTGATGGACATGACAGACAGCAACATGGTTAAGTCTGTTTTGATTCATTGTGGACTGGAGCCTGCAGACGACACTAAAACTTCTCTCTGCCTCAGAGGATGAAACAGGGACTACCAAAAGCAACCTGACCAAGTTTTCCACTTGCCCAAATAGTCTACGTACCTCTACAGGCAATCCACGAATGATCCCTGCAGCCTCTGCACTGTTGCTAAATGAGTAGTTCAGGCGAAACATGGAAAGTTGCACTGGAAGTGACTCTCTGTTCAACTCTGGGTATTTCTCAATGACTGCAGCATCAATCTCTCCACTCAGAAGTGTCTCTTCCAACTTTTGCAAAGTCAGCAAGTCATCCTGGTTAAATAGCTCACTGAGCTGTGCATCTACAATATCCAGGACTTTAAAGAATCCCCCTCTGTAGTGGTCCTTGGCACTTTTAGGCTGATGTGCCTCAACTCCTTTGATGAAGCGTTTTGGGGGCGGTGTGGTCTGTGGAATGGTAATGGGCTTAACACCTAAAGACTGAACCACACCCATCGCCTCTTCAAACAGAGTTTTGAAACTTGCCTCATCTCTTTTGGCCTTGAGTGAGGTCCTAACAACTTGGACAGCAGCCCTCATGCCAGCAATGGTTTCAGTTCTCTTCTGAAAAGAGATGTTCAGGCATTCAAGCTCACAAATCACTGGTGAGGCAAGGATGAGACCCAAAACTGTTTTGCCTTTCCTAAACTGCCCTAGCAGGCCATTAGCAGTAGATGCAGTATTTGAGGCACCACAAGCCATCTCCTGCAAGCTAGCCAGCACTGACCCATACCGTGACAAAACAGCTGTGATGGCTTTGCCCCGTACTGTCCATCTCGTGGGACACAGGGGTTTTATTGCAGTGCATGATGGATTCTCTGCATGTGCTATTGCTGCATGGATCGCCTTAAACTTCCCTGAATGAGACAAAAGGACTCCAAGCTGGTTGACCCAATCCAATGAGTCTCTGATCAGAACAGAGGCTAAGCAAGCTTTCTGTGTGATTAAATTAGTACAGTGGGCTCTACAATGAACATAAAGTGCTAGCGGCTGCTCTTGTTTTATCAGTGCCTGTGCACCAGCATGCTTCCCAGCCATATTAGCTGCCCCGTCATAAGTTTGACCTCGTAAACCATGCCTTTGTAAGTTTAATCTCAGCAGCACATCTTTAACTACTCCAGCAAGGCTTTTTCCTGTGGTTTCAGAAACAGAATACAAACCGATGAACTCTTCATGGGGCTTCAGGTCATTGTCAACATAACACAGGCAAATACTTTCTTGTTCTTGCCTGGAAATGTCTTGTGTTCCATCCATAATAACTGCATACTGAAGAACTGGTAGATCTCTGATTGTATCAGCTATTCCACTAACAATATTGTTGCTCATTGTAGACAGAATTCCATTCTGGATCTGTGGGCTGATGTACTCTTTCTGGGACCTCTGCAACCATTTGGCTAAAAGGACATCATCCTCTGCCTTGTCTTTCAAGAGTTGATAAAGATGACTGTTTTCATTCTCATGTCCTCTCAAGGCCTGTCCCTGTTGTGCCAAATATTTGATTGAACTCACAATTTTCCCCAGACAGTGCCTGTTGTCTGCTTGTTGATTTGCCAAAGCACTGGACAACTGTGCATTTACAGGGTGATTTTCTTGTGCAGTCACAGAGACAAGCATGACGGTGTGTATGACTACTTTCATGTGCTTTAAATTTTTCAATAGCTTTTTTCCAATTTTTTAATCCAGATGTGATAAAGGCGGACTCTGATTTTACAGCAAATGGTGCGAGTTTGTCCTGGTAAATTCTCATGCAATAAAAACACAAAACCCCCTTCTGCACTGCATCATAATGTAGCCAGGGAAAGTCCTTGTACCACCGCTCTTGGAAGGAGAGAGTTCTATTAGACAGAACTTGAGTGTCAATGAATTTTGGGTGTGGCTGATATGACGCTGTCCTCTGTCCCCTGACTTCAGTGTCTCTCAGCTTTCTGTCCCTGCTCTGAACACCCTAAAAGGAAAACAGTCACAATGTCACACAATGCGACGAGACTGCAGTTACTACAAGCACCCTAACCCTAACCCTAACCCTTTAAGGTTAGGTGAATAAGGTATAGAAAAATACTGATGGGAAAGCTGGTGCAATATTAAAATCATGTTTGTTATATTATTGTTTAAATTCAACTGTGTTCACTTCTTATCATGTTCAAACCTTCCTCTCATGATCAACAAACTAAAATCACCTCACCCTTCATATAACACCTACCTGCAACTTTTCAGTGATGGCTCTCTCTGCATCATCCTCACCAGTGTTAGTTTCCAGCTGGACTTCACCTGATCTCTAAAATGAAAGCAGTGGAGATGAATGAGGTATAGAAAAATACTGATGGGAATGTCAAGAACAAGTGAAAAACACACAGACTAACTCCTTTCTAGATGTGGGAGATATGTAACGTTGCTCTTTTTCAGAGTGCTATCACATCATCTAAATTCAATTTCTAGTAATGACCCTGGAATTTACTGTGGTCGACATGAAATCCAGGCACAATACCTATACAAGGTGTGTAAAATGATAGAGACGACAGAAACAAGCAATGTGCACTTAACAAGAACAAAAAGAGTTTTACATCCAGCTCTGTTGTAATAGTGAACTAGTTAACATTTCAAACAGATGTGGAAGGCAACATGGCCACACAGAGACATTGGATACTCACCTTGGTGGGTTTCTTAATCTGCATTTCCCCCAGAAACATGTAGAGATCTCGAGAGATGATCCTCATCAGAATCTGCTTAGCCTCTTTTAGTTCGGTGGAGGAAGAGAAGAGTATTTGCTCAAACACACGATCTACAGGACAAACAGTAACAGAGTTGAAGAAAGGTGAGTTAGAACAAACCAAAGACAAGGTTCCAAAGTAAATAATAAATAATTTGACTATGTGATAAAATGACTTCATAATTTATTCTTAAATATATAATAATAATATAATTCATATTATTTAAACATCCTTGATAAAAGCTGGCTCAACCCAGCATTTTGATGTTCATCACTGATTACAACTATCTAATTTACAGGATCTGGTGTCATTTAATGTGCATGATCACATGATCAAAACTACCTACAATAATAACCTCTTAGATATATACACGTAGATACCTCATTGGCTGCTCTTGTTCACAAGACTGATGTGGCAAAGCGGCTGCCGTATCAGAAGCCACGCCTCCGAATGCAAGTATTTCTAGGTTGGAAGTCTAGCCACGATTAAAAAAGATTGCTGAATTTCAACTGGTTTTGGACTATGATATAATATTTACAATCAACAAATCCCCCGTAATTACCTTTATTATATCTTTTCATGTAAAATCGCCTCACTTTTGGAGATACAATTTGGGAATAAATGATTTACATTTTGTGCCACACATTAAGTACAAAAATATATAGTCAGTGTATTAGCAGGTTTGTGCAGACTTGTGATAATTATATGTTCTCTTCACTAAATCTAACAACATTGTACAAGAGAAATAAAGGACAAATTTAGCATTATGTTTTCAGGTTGTCCATCCCATTCTTGTGAATGTTCTATTACAACAACGCCTTGAGGGAATTTCTTCAAATTTGTCATAAACATCTACTTTGAGTTAAGGATGAACTGATTAGATTTTGTTGGTCACAGACCACAGTGGTATCTACAGACCCGTCAGCTTGGTGTAGGCCTCCATATCCTTCATGGCTGTGGAGAGAGTCAACTCTGAGCCTTCAATCTTGATGTGCTCGTCTGCTTTTACAAAAGCGTCTGTGATCCTGGATAATCATACCCAACATCATTATCTCTTTTAAGAACATGTTGCAGTGTTCCATACAAGAGAGTAAATCATAAAGGAAATGACATAAGCTACATCAGACAGCAGACAGCGCTAAATGTTGGAGTACCAACAGGGGAAGGATATGTACTCACATAGTCTCTATGTTCTTGTTCACTTTGTGTTGGTAGGCTCTCTTGTGGAGTTGGTACCTTGTGTAGAACATGTCATAGATATTGCCCGCCTCCTGTTAAGATAACCGATAGTTTAGTCTCATCTAATCAGATAAATGGATTGCTGTTTAAAATCTGATAAAAAGTAGTAGTAACAATGTCTGAACCTTGTCTCTAACACAGATCTGCTTCTCGTCGCCCACCTCACACACCCTGGCAAAGTGGAAGAAGCGGTGATAGTCAAAGTTGTTCTTCATGCCCAGGTGGTGGCAGTCCCTGAAAAAAAATCAAAGTTAAGAAATATGTGAAGAAATGTGGCTTAATATGTTAAACTAATCAATTCACCCTGAGGAATCCTGCATATTGTTAAAATAATACAGAGAATATTGTCATTGTAACACATAGTAGTTCATCCTTCTATATCAAAAAGCAAATTGTTCTACAGCAGCTGTTCAACAAGTCCCACCTGGCAAAGTAGTCAAACTTGTCCACATCAATGCCATTTATTTTGTTGGACACGATGTCATAGAGGAAGGACTTGTCCTTTGACCGACCTTTATATGGCCACTGAGAAGATGACACACGAGTGGGTTTAGATATTGGCTGCTGTAGCAATGATGATACTGATTGATTTAACACAATTCAATTAAGCATGACTGACCGGATTTCTCTTCTTTTTAGGGTCCATCAATTCTTTGATAAAGACCAGGTCCAGGCCTTTCTCCTCCATCATCGTCCTCAGGTCATTGTCTTTCACCAGGTAGTCAAGCATTTTTATAGAGGCCTGCTCATGCTGCAACAGAAACAGACTCATTCACATATTAACATGAGAATTCAATGTCAAAAAAACAATCACTCACTGTACAAGTAGTTTGCTGAAACATGACAGGATCTGTCATTTTTGCCAGATGACAGATCTGTGGCTATGACTCACAGCAGTGGTTCCCAAACATTTCTGCGGTGCCCCCCTTTTGTAGATCACAGTATTTTCAAGCAAGCACGACTGGATTAGTACCCCCAGGGGCCCCTGAGCACTGAAGCTTATTTGTTCATCACTCAGCCATCTTCTGTATTATTGTTTCTGTTGTATTCATTGAAAGTTTTACAACATGTCTTCACAGTTTTCATTGTGAACAATGTTATGAATTAATATTTTTCTCACTGGACTGAGATCTAATGGATACTAAATAAACTGCGTGTATTATACAACACTACCAAATATAAACTTTCTCTTCTTCCGTTTTATTATCAATGACGTAGCTAACCTATCTCAGTTGCCTTTTTGTACATAGCCCCGTTTGAAACGCCCACCTTCACATGATGGGCAGGTTTAGGAAGTATTAGGGGGTGGAGCGTCAGTAGGATGCGTGCAATGCATCCTGGTACATGTAGGCAGGCTGTGCAAGCATCGCTTCTGTAGTGCAAACGCTGTGAGGGAGACTCGCGTGAACGCGGAGCGTGCCTCCAGCCAGATACAGTATAGTGACTGTTTAGGCTGTAAAATTGTACTAAATGACGTCGTTTCGACTAAACTCTGGATGTCGCCACTTCAGGACACTTGGATTGCAGCGGACGAGCAGTATGGAGGAATATTACAAAGTTTTTGTGTAGTTTTATGGACCTTTTCGTCTCGGGTGCCACTCACGCTCGTTATATGGAGTATTGTTGCCGGAGGATACCCCCGCGGGTCTCCAGCTGCACTTTGAGGAATAAGAAACTACACCGGACTTATCATCAGTATGTGGGTGAGTCGATAATGACTGAATTTTGTTTTAGAGTGAACTATTCCTTTAACACCGATTGGGATATCGACATAAAACATGGCAAATTTCTCCTGTAATGCAGTTTCTGTCTCTGTTTTTCTCTGTACTTAATTTTCTGATAGGTTCTTTTGACATACATCATGGAAAACTTACCTTCCACTTCAATTCTGGACGTCTTTTCTCGATGAACTTTTCATACAGATGGGAAAAGGGCCCATGTCCTAGATATAGAGAAATAGTTATAAGATAACCTAATAATTATCGTGTGTGAACTGTAAAGTGAGCGGCTGTGACTCAGGAGGTAAAGCAAGTAGGATGGTTGGTGATTTGATCCCCTGATCTCCCGGGTGCATGTTACTGATGGTACTGAACCCCAAATTGCCCCCGGTGGCTTTTCCATCGTTGTGTAAACAGCTGAGCATAGAAATATCTTGAGGCTTTTGGATATGAAGTGCTGTATTGCAATATGAGTGAATGTATCTACCATTAACCATGAACTTATCAGAAATAGGGCAAATTAGAGACAGGGATATACTCTCCCCCAATTTAATAATTGCATTTTTATAAATTAACTATTTTGGGACCTGCTTCCATTTGTTGTTATTATATTTTGCTGGTAATGTCAGTGCAACATTTCAGCCATGTTTATCTGTTTGATGAATATGATAAACTCATGATGACATACTGTACATTTTTGCAGAATCATTTTCATCAACATACCATTCAGTCTGAATCACAGTGACTATGATTGATAAGTGTCCTAAATTTTGATTTACCTCTCACTATAGAAGAAACCACTGGGTGTCAATTTATTAGAAGAGAATGAGTGAATGAGCGGTCATTTCTTGTGTGTACAGTGAGTGCTACACTATGAATGCCTTACAGGAGAGACTGGAAAAAATGACATTATTGTATATTAAAACAATTATTGCATCACTCCTCTCTCTCTGAAGAATGTTTTTTCAACCCCACCCTTCAGTATGATGGTTTGGAAGAGCTTCAAACACTGTTGCCTATAGTTCTTTGAGCTTAACCAAAACTTTCTGCTTCATCATTCTTTCTTTTTACGTTAAGCTGATCTCAATGAAATTCAAGACTGCAAATGTTTCACATAATGGCCTCCCCATACCTTTCCTGTAAGGCATTTAATCTGAAATATCTGCAGGAAGTTTTTAGTTTTAAAATTAGAACAGGCGTATTGTTAAAAAAAAAAAAACCTAAATTGTACATTTTCATTTAAAACACTGCACAAATTGCCTCCATTTTCTTCATTCATTCTTCATTTAGGGGTCAGCCTTTAATTGTTAATACTTGCTGTAACACTGTACATTAGAGCAACACCAGCTTTTATTGAGAATTTGTCAAATACTGTCAATCTGTCATTTTTACTCTAAATCACAACCAGCAATTACCACTTAAAACCTATTACATGTAATAGTGAAAAAGGTATGTATGACTCACCCAGGTCATGGCAGAGACCAGCAATCTGCACACAAAGGATGTCTTCATCAGTGATCCCGAGCTCCGGCTGCCGTGTTCTCAGAGCTCGCAGAAGCTCTCCTGCCAAGTGTGCCACCCTTTACAGCAAAACAATGAAAAAACCCCAACTCATTACTCAATTATCGTACAGTATCGTATTTGCAAAACAGAAAATATGGACTTGTACACCTGTACTAAGGTATGAAATGTTAACTTTAATTATTATTTATTGCTTTGTTCATGTCATTGTTGATTACCTGTCATTAGGATTGAGTATCTTAGGACACAGAACAGTGTCAGTGTATCTGAAAAAATGCACACATACCCAATGGAGTGTTCGAAGCGGTTGTGGGATGCTCCAGGGTAAACAAAGTAGGCCCCCCCAAGCTGCTTGATGAATCGAAGTCTCTGGAACTGTGGCCTGTCAATGATTTTGACGAGAAGTGGGTGCAACTCCAAATGCCCGTGGATGGGATCATTAAACACCTGAGCAGACACAGTCCCAAAATATTACCAGTAAAACCAGCTCTAATCTCTTGAGGGCTCTGTGAGCTTGCAAACGGATAAGAATTCAAACATTTTCTTGAATGAGGCCTATTGAATTCAAACATGAAGCCACAGCTACAGAGGAATAAAATCAATAGATACAATTAAAAACATGTATGTTGTGGAGCAAAATAGAAAAGTTCTTCTGAGTATTTCGTGAACTAGTTTTTCATACTGCAATCTTCCTCATCTTTAATGTTTCCATCACCTTCAGCTGGAGATTGACTTTGGACTCAACAACTGACAACAAACATACACAATCTTAATACAAGTACAGTAATAATTACTATAGTTATCTAGGCCTGAAAATGAAGTGTGATGTGTAGTTACAGTACACAATATTTTACCTTGCCTTGGAAGATTGTCTCTTCCTTCTCTGACGAGCTTTCAGAAGTTGTAGCCATGGCTAACTGACGCTTTCTATGTTGGTACAACAAGCAGCAGATATATTAGGATAGCCACACGAACAATATTAAAATACGTTTAGACTGCTGAGGGGTTGGAACAGTACCTGGCTTTTATATCTCGCCACACCTATCAGATTGGTCACTGCCCTCATCAGGGAAGTGAAAACACATTAGACTGTCAAAAGAGAAATCAACAAAACAGATAAGACTCAGACGACTCAATTAATCCTTTTGGGAGGTTCCCTCAGGGAAATTGAAGACACATTACTTAAAAAACATAATGATTTCAGAACACAAAACACAACAGTTTAAGAAGTGTCATTCTAGAATACAGGCATTTCACAAATTTGATAAGAGGTATCTAATAATAACAATTCACTTTTAATCTTGACTAACAACCCTGTGTCCCTACTCTAGCTACATTTATATATTTTAATATGCATTGCCCAATAAGTTCAGGAGGGAATGTGAAGGAGGAAGAAATGCCTGAATTAAGTTCACTGACAATTTTGTTCCAAGACAGACAGTTTGACATTCTTATACTCTTTTTACTCTTATACTTATTCTTATAACCACTGCCCTTCATAGTACTTAAAAATTGTGTTACTGGTATCAGAATAAACAATAAAATAACAACAATAAAATCTGTCTTCCCTTCTCCCTCACCTGCTCGTTTCCCTGTGTTTGTCTGTGTCTTTGTGGGTGTGGCAGCGGTTTCTGTGGCAACAGAGACCTGCACCTGCAGATCATCAGCTCATCAACCTCAGCTATATCAACCCGGTCTCTTCTCCACTGTTCCATCTTGTATAGTGACTAAATCAGTGTTCTGTCTCTCAAATTTGTGTAATTTCAGAGTTTTTCTTGTGTAGCGATTTTTCTTGTGCTTGAGCTCAAGTGTTTTTCCCCTACTGTTTTTCCCCTACTAGTCTAATGCTCGTGTTTTTTCCCTCGTGTGCAGAACCTCCAGCGCCTCTCCGCTCAGCTCCACTGGCTCACCTGTGATACCTCTATGTCACCACCAGACAACCCAGCCTGCCTGCCTGCCCTCCTTGTCTTCTAATCCATCAAGAACTCTGTTGCAAAATAAATACCTTTTAAACTGATTTCCAGCCTCTGCATTTTGGGTCCAGACAAAACCCCACCTTAACAGTTCTGGTTAAATGCTTGGTTAGGGTTAGGAAAAAATAATAGTTTGTCTTAAAATACCTATTTTGGTCGTCACAATCCCGGATGGAGATGGTCTGACTTCCCATGAAAAATAGACGGGTTTTGGTCGGTGGCTAATAGACATTTAATGTGAACATGATATGCCACATTTAGTACGAATGACAACCTTGGACATATGTGTGCTACTAACATTTCATCCTGGTGACTGGTGTTGTCACACTTCACCTCACAAATCACGATTGATTGTACTTTATACCGTATGTATAGCCTTCATTTAATGAGGAAGTCTCTTTTACAAGTGAGACCTAACCAAGCCAGGGTCTAAATCACAGCATCAAGGAAATGACAAGCGAACAACAACATCAAATCAAATCACAATAGCAGCAGTTAGTCTTACAATATATTTTATTAGACAGTGCGTAGACAAGGCAACAATATTAAGGCATATGTAAAGATCAAGAGTTTGGCCTGTAGATCATTCCAGCACTAAGGACCGTAGTAGGACAGGCTTGATTTGCCAATCTGACATATAAGTAAGGCACTTTGAACTGAAGCAATTTGTGTGATTTGAGATTAGAAACATTTTGCAACGAGAAAAATGTGGTTAAAGTAATCTTGAAGATTAAGATGTACAAGTGTTGTAGCCTACGCAAAGTGAGGTATGATTCTCCCACCATGCTGCATAAGGTACAGTGATAGGTCCTGAAGCTAGAATTAGTCACATACCTCAGGGCTGAGTGATACAGGGGGTCAAAACTGGATAAGGTGGACAGTAGGGGTACAACAATTCACTGATATTAATCCAAAATTGGTTTTAAAGTTAAAGATACGCCTACACCGATACGCGGACATCCGGGTCAATCTAAATGTACTGTGAACTGGTCAATGGCCCAGTTTTAAAGTTATGAATTAGTTGAGTGAGGCTGCTATGATGCTACTTCCTCACAGCATCTTCAAACTCTCGTAAAAGCCTGCCAGGTAAAAACGAAAGCAACATGTCCGACAAAGCCAACAAAATTTACAATACACTGTCAAATCTAAAATCAAAAGTTTGGAAGAGATTTGGATTTTATAAGGAGGACAGGAAGTTGTCGGGAAGACGACAAATCATTTACCTGGTGAGACAGCATGGTGAAACCTGTGCAGACAACGAGGATGCTAGTAAAGCTAGCACTAGCAAGAAAAGGCAAGACAAAGACACAGAGATTAAACACTTTTCCAGCCACAATTTAGCCACAACTCGGCAAGGTCTAAGATTATTATGGCAACTATAGCCCAGTTTTATTGCTTACGACATGTCTGCTTTTGAACGTATTGCTATAATCATTAGCTGTATTCTGTGACTGCTGGTAGTACTGCACACTGTTTACTGTCTACTGACAGCAGTAAATATTTGTTTGATTGTTAATCATAGGTGTGATTTTATACACTTAATATTACTAGGAAGCAGATGATACAGACAGTCAGGGACATCCAGTTCAGAGAGGTCCACTGCAGACAGATCCAGACAACAGAATAGTTTTTCCTAGGATCCAGGATGAGACAACATGACTGCAATGTAACAGTGAAAAATCATAATCAGTGCTGTTAGTTGAGTAGATTTTCATGCCAATACTTTTTTCCTGGTGTACTACAGGTGGGATGGATTATCTCGGCAAAGGAGAAGTGCTCACTAACACAGGTTTAGACAGATTTGTGAACAATATTTGAGAGAAATGGTCTTTTGTGTATATAGAAAATGTTTTAGATCTTTGAGTTCAGCTCATGAAAAATGGGAGCAAAAACAAAAGTGTTGCGTTTATATTTTTGTTCAGTGTAAGTAAGGCACTTTGAACTGAAGCAATTTTGTGCGATCAGGAACATTTCGCAATGAGAGAGATTTGGCTAAAATCCTCTTGAAGATTAAGATATACCAGTGTTGTAGTCTATGCAAAGTGAGGTATGACTCTCCCACCATGTGTTACGGTGAGGTTATCTTTCTAGGACCCAAATGCAGAGCACGGAGACAGGAAGTCAGAAAGTAAAGTATTTATTTGACATTATTTATCAGTTATTTGACTGTGATTTCCGGAGGGTAATGAGGAGGAGACTAGACTTGTAGGCAGATAAGCAGGCAAGCAGGGTTGACTGGAGCCAGCATGGAAGAACACAGGAGAGCAGGTCAGCAGGAAGCTGAGCTGAACGGCGCTGAAGATCTCTGCAGGAGCCAAAGACAAGGGAATCAGCACAAAGGCAAAAACACAGAAAACACGAAAATACAAAATGGCAGCACTCCGAAGTCACCGTAAGGGATGCAATAATCTAGCGCCGAAGTGGTGGAGAGACCAGGTAGATAAAGCCAGAGGGTGATGAGATGATCTCGAACAGGTGTGCCGCTCTGCTGCTGCTGCTGCTGCCACGCCCACAGACACACACAGGAGAAGGAGCAGGTGAGGGAGAAAAGGAGGGAGGAAAAGCAGGTAGGGAGAACCGGACACAGGAAAACAGAAAAACAACATGACTGCCACTGTAGCACCGTGACACCATGCTGCGTGAGGTACAGTGATGGGTCATGAAGCTAGAATAAGTCACATACCTCAGGGCTGAGTGATACAGGGGGTCAAACTGGATAAGGTGGACAGTAGGGGTGCAACAATTCACTGATATTAATCCGAAATTGGTTTTAAAGTTAAAGATACGCCTACACCCTATTTAATGTTAAATAAATACGGTTATAGCTACAGTTACAAAATGGTATAAATGCTGTTTAAGAATAAAGTTCTGATGGGGAAATATATAATAATTCTATATTTTATTATTTGTGGCTTTGAAGGAGTCAAATTCAACTATGATAAATATGCAAATACTGGAATCAGCCTACATAATAAACCAAGTGAAGTGTAAACTCCCCCAGATTCACAGAAAAAAACAAAAAAAATTCAAGTACACAACCTCAATGGTGACCCTGAATGCAATGAACGATAAGAAAAAACAGATTGCAAAACTATATTGCAATTTCATATTTCAAAGTAAATACCAATAAAACTCATACAAAAGTTTTGGATAAGCAACAAACTGTGCAATTGCTGTTTGTATCACGTAATTTCCCATAGTAGTTGTACAATTAAACCGTTACACTTTCTTCTTAGTACTTAATACTTCACACCTTGTGTGTATTACAATTATGGCTGCAGTTATCCTGTGCAATGCTCATATCCTCATGGGGAAGATGAATACAGTGTATATACTCATTATTATCATTATCACCATTTCTACTTTATTTTCCTGTTGTCATATTTTTGTCATGACTCTGTTTGTTTTGTTTATTACTGTCATGATTCAGTGTTTGATTTATTACTGTCACGATTCAGTGCTTTGTTTATTACTGTCACGATTCAGTGTTTGGTTTATTTCCTGTTTTATTGTGAAATTGTTCCTTTGTGTGTCACATCCTACTTGTCACTTCCTCCTGTGTTTTTCCCACTGATTCCCTCACCTGTCCGTGTCCGTGCTGACTCCACCTGTACCTCGTCTCGTCATTAGTGTCTGTGTATATAGCCTTTGTTCACCCTCATGTCCATGTCTGAGTCTGATCGTTTCGTTTCCCTCCTTGGTCTATGTTGCTTCATGTCTTGTGCTTCGATGTCCCGCTCCTGTTCCCGTGCCTTCCCTACCTTCGTTATGTTAGCCTTCGTGTTAGTTTGTAGCTTGTGTTAGCCTGTGTCCGTCTTCGTTCGTCACCCTCCGTCTTGGTCTGTCTCCCCCCGTGTTTGCCTCCCAACTTGGTCCTCAGTGTTTCCTCGTGTCTCCAGGTCCTCATGTTTCCAGTTTGGTATGTTTGTAGTTTGGTTTCTCTGTTGATTTTGTACTTTGCTTTTGTTTAAACTTTGCTTAGCCTTTAGTTCTGTCTAGTTAGTTCCCCGTGTTTACTCTGTTGTTTTTTTGCATTCAGCTTATTTATTAAAAGCTCGCTTTTTGTTTCCCCCCAATACTGCCTCCTGTGCATGTGTGTGTGTCTGCATCTGGGTCCTCTCCTCTATTTAATAAATATCCCGTTAAAAACCGTGACAATTTTTGTCTTGCTTTGTGTTGTTTCATTTTTATATATCAATCAAACATTTTGTGCTTCTGTTGGTTTTCAGATAATAGTTTTGGTTGGGGTGCCTGTTTTTGCTGCATGTCGGATTGGACAACTGTAACAAAATATTTTTTTTGTGTGGATATTGATCAGTGTTTAACTTACTTACTTACTTCATCCCAGCACAATTTCACAATTATCATCCCTACTGTAAACAACTAGAAACTAACAAACAAAAAGCCATTTTGTGATGTGCACTGTCAACGTAAATTGTGGATCATCAGTAAACATTAACTTCAGCACATATTGTATTGTTTTATTTTACAAGTGAAACACCTCACTTCCGGTTTATTACCTTCATGTAACATGACGCAGGTCGCCCCCTTGTGATTGGCGCGCGGAGGGTGGAGCCAATCATAGTGATGACGTCACGACCCAGGATTCCGTTCAGTGAGGGGTCTTAAAACTACTTATCTGCGTCTGCAGTGAAGTATGGTCATAATGTAAACACACGTGGTCCGGAGCACTGGACGGGACTGAACCCTACTCTTGGTAAGTCCGACCTGTAGCATCAACTTTAAGACATATTTCACTGGCCATTTGTGTATAGGCAGGATATTTAAGATAAATATAAAGTGTAAACCAGGCACAGTATCTAAGGTGCCTATATTTGTATGAAACTCTATATTGTTTGCTCTAACATAATGAGTTACGTGTTAAAATTGATCAACTCGAACATTTTTTGTCAGAATTTTTGACACTTTTAACACACACTTTTTGACACTTTTGACACTCAAATATTCACTTTGAACTGCTGAATGCAAGAGACAGAAATTAAATTAGGTTTTTCTTCTGCACAATTTAAAAACCGCCCGCAAGACAAAGGGGATACATGAATTCAAACTGGTTGTCCTAAAAAAAAAGCAATATTTAAATGCTATAGAGAGCTGTAGTAATGAGTCCTAGAACCTGGAAATCAGTTAGCAATTTTGCACATCCGGTTCCCTCGTCTCAAAGTCAACAGGTTTTCAGCTAAATGCCTGAAATAGAGTCTTTGGTCACCACAGGATTAACATATTTACACGTTTTGTTCCTCAGCATAAAATAAATCATTAAATGTCCCACACTTGAATTTTAAAGCGCTTACATGTCTTAAAAATGGTGTTTGATTTGTGGCTAAATGAAGCTACAGAAGTTGTCGCGGACATTAAACGTCATCATGCCGAACATGGAGACGCATACTCACTTGTCCGTCCTTTTAAGATGCATTTTGTAATGAAATGCTTCAGTTAAAATATTGAAACATATTTACTTTGAGCAAATACTGCGAACCTTGTTCACACTTTAAGTTATTCATGAGCCATATTATGAGATTTATTTCAGTTAATGTACAGTTCCTTACGGAGTCACTGCATTTACACTCATAGTGTTTGATATGAGCTTAATTAATTAAAAATGTGTTCTGAAAATACATAAATGCTATAAATACATTGCATCATAAAAACTCAAATTCAACTGTTGCTATAGCATCTCCATTCTCCATCTGTATATGATTTTATCTATTGTTAGACAAGTTGAACTGCAAGAGGACACACAACAAAGAGGAAAAAGAGCTTTATTTCAAAAAGATCAGGCACAATCTGTTATTAACCCATCTCAATAGGGATACAGTTGAAAGGTTATAATAACCTCTGGTAGGTTTCCCTTTATTCTTCACAATTCTGTCTTAACCACATTCATACAGGTGGTTACATCAAAGAAAGCAAATTGAGTTGTATAGCATGACAGATTATTAAATATGTATTTCATATTGATAGATAAAATACAAAGTGCAAAAAAAGACTAAAACAACCACAACCGCCACCAAGAATGAACTTCAATCAAACATCACTCAAAGTCAAAACATTATGTTATCAGAACCAAACACCACTAAATATCTGAAACTCATAATCAAGAAATAAATGTCTACTTTAAATGACCTACTCCATTGCAAATGTGCTTTACGCAGTGCTCTACATCTTTACCTGATCATGAAGAATACACAGATTATACACAAAGAAGCATACATGTGACTGATGGCTGAATAAAACCCTGCTGTAAAACATTCAGTATTTAGTTTTACACAAAGACATTTTGAGTAACCATGATTGATTTTTCACAACATAATTACATAATGTAATGTATTTGATACTAACATGGTATTAAACAGGAATTCAGTCTTAAATGAAGCACTTACAGCTGCAGATGGAGAAAGGAGTCTAAAATGTGACTGATTTCAAAATGATCAAACTAAAACAAAGATATGTGAATAATATTGAACAGGCCTAAGTACATGCCCTGAATGTGCATCAATGCATCCTCATTGATACTCATTTACATGCGTTATTGTTTTTTTGTTTTTTTTAAGAGAAAAATGGTGTTACATACTCACCATATACAGCAGTTTAATAATTTCTAATCATGACGAATAAATGAGTACCAGGGAGTTTCTGGTTTCTTTCTTCAGGTTTGGATCTTCATCTTCCAAACTTCAGATTAATGGCTTGTTACCTCAGGGCTGTTCTCTGCTGTTCCATCATCTCCCTCCTGCAGGTAGGTAAAGAAAGCACAGACAAGTGCATCAGTATTAACAAGAGCAGTGCAGCGTTAAAAGGAAAATGCCAAATGTTACCTCGATCCAGCTTATGACTTGTGAGGATCTGCTACTTGTCTTTGTCTTATGTGACGGATAATTTGGAGTTGGTGGATTGTTTGCCAGAAAAAAACAAGATACTTCAAGATGCCACATTGGGCTTTAAGATGTTTTTCATCTGTATAAGATAGCTCTATTAGTCAATTAATGTAGAAAAGAATTGGTAGATTAATTGATGGAAATAGTTTTCAGATCTAATTGTTACCTCTCGATTTTTCTTCCACTGCTCGAAGTGGTTCTTGGCAGCGCTCACACTTGTTACATCGGTCTTCTTGCAGTAAAACGTGATTATCCTCTCAGAAAAGTTTGTTGGGAGAAGTTGGGACACCTTAAAAACAATAGCATAAAGTTGTAAAAATTAACATACCAGAAGCTGCCCTATGAATAACCACACACGACACACACAAACAGCTCATGCAAGGGAAATATTCTGTCATCATTGCTTTAGTTCTGACCTTCTCTTTGGGGAGCTTGACTGCCTTGTCTGGGTTGTTCTTGCTGTAGAAGTTCATATGATCCACAGGGTTCTTGTCTTTCATCCCATAGTCCAGAGTAATGACCTAAATGACAAAGGTGAGCTAGAAGTTGTTTTTTATATTCACAAGTGAATTTTGCTGCAACAGAGGGCATCTGACAAATCAAATGAATCATCAAGATCAAGATTTTAAGAAAAGTGAAATAATTATACTAAAAACATACCAAATCTACAAAGTCCTCTGGATTCAATCCATCAGTGAGCGGTTTCTTCAATTCCTCCTTCCAAGCATTTCTCACATCCTTAGGGAGGGAGGTGAAAGGGTAAGAAACAGGAGGAATATCTTTGTTTCTTGGTTTTGGCTCTCTGTCCACACAAAAACAATGTTTTTCTCACCCCAAAATTAAGTTTGAAGTGTGTAAGTCCATTTTCCCTTCTTATGTTTGAAGAAAATGGAGCTTTTGAAAAATGATGATGTAACCCTGCGCAGTTTGGGAGTAACATGTAGCCTACATTACATATTAAAATGTAAATGGGCTGCACTTAAACTCCACTTTTCAACCTTAGTGGACAAAGTGCCTAACTATTCACTCATTCACACATTCATGGCAGCCATGCAAGGCGCTGGCCTGCCTATCAGGACCAATTTTAGTTTCAGTGTCCTGCTCAAGGACACAACGACAATGAACAGGAGAAATCAGTGATCAAACCACCAGTCCCAATCTACCTCCTCCTGAAACACATCTGTGTAGCATCTATGAGCTAAGTTTAAGTTACAGAAAAATATGTAAAGGACTACAACTGTATTGTGAATTTGGCTGCATTAAAACAGGTCATCACAGGGACTAGGAGGGGACTGAAAGGGGGTTCAGTGGGCTAAAAATAGCCTGGAAACTCATGTGTGGGCATTGTTTTCACACAGAAACAATGTGATTTAAAAATGCCCCAGCTTAGTGTAGACGTAGCCTATGATTTTGCTCAGAGTGCTGTCACATCATCTAAATTCAATTTCTAGTAATGACCCTGGAATTTACTGTGGTCAACATGAAATCCAGGCACAATACCTATACAAGGTGTGTAGAATGATAGAGACGACAGAAACAAGCAATGTACAATTAACAAGACCAAAAAGAGTTTTACATCCAGCTCAGTTGTTGTAATAGTCTGCATTTCCCCCAGAAACATGTAGAGGTCTCGAGAGATGATCCTCATCAGAATCTCCTTAGCATCCTTCAGTGCGTTGGAGGAAGAGAAGAGTATTTCCTCAAACACACGATCTACAGGACAGAGTTGAAGAAAGGTGAGTTTGAATTTGACAAGGTTACAAAGTAATTAATAAATAATTTGACTATGTGATAAAATTACTTAATAATTCATACTTAAATACATAATAATATTAATATTAATAATAATATAATTAATATTATTTAAACATTCTTGATAAAGGCTGGCTTAATCTGGTATTTTGATGTTTATCACTGATTACAACTATTTAATTTACAGGATCCGGTGTCATTTAATGCGCATGATCACATGATCAAAACTACCTATGATAATGACCTCTTAGATATATACACGTAGATACCTCATTGGCTGCTCTTGTTCACAAGAATGATGTGACAAAGCGGCTGCTGTATCAGAAGCCATGCCTCCGAAGTATTTCTAGGCTGGAAGTCTAGCCACGATTAAAAAAGCTTGCTTAATTTTCAACTGGTTTTCAGGCAGATCATCTATGATATAATATTTACGATCAACGAATCCCCCGTAATAACCTTTATTGTATCTGTTTATGTAAAATTGCCTCAATTTTGGAAATAAAATTTGGAAATAAATGATGATTTACTTTTTGTGTAACACAATAAGTACAAATATATATAGTCAGTGTATTAGCAGGTTTGTGCAGACTTGTGATAATTACATGTTCTCTTCACTAAATCTAACAATATTGTACAAGTGAAATAAATGACAAATTCAGCTCTGATCTCTTAAATGTATCAAAAGATTGATGATGATTGATAAATACAATTTTCAGCACCTTACTGGTATATAAAAATATAAAAAAGTTAATCTTTTGTTCTTGATCGAACATATCAAGACAGTCACTTAACCACTTACGTTAGCTTACAAGAAGGATCATCTGTAATATATCAAATTCAACATGTTTGTAACATCAATATATTGTAAAACAACTTGTCACATGGTAAACGTTATTCTCTGTTGATTGGTTTTGAAATTTTCAGCACAAAAGTCTGACATTTTTATGCCTTTGCACCGGCGATAGCTGAGGCCTGAGGCATTATGTTTTCAGGTTGTCAGTACCATTCTTGTGAATGTGCTATTACAACAACGCCTTGAAGGAATTTTTCTTCAAAATTGTCACAAACTTTGAGCTTTGTCTACTTTGAGTTAAGGTTAAATTGATTAGATTTTGGTGGTCAAAGACCACAGTGGTATCTACAGACCTGTCAGCTTGGTGTAGACCTCCATATCATCTATGGCTGTGGAGAGAGGAAGCTTTGAGTCTTCGATGGGCCCGTCTGCTTTTAAAAAAGCGTCTGTGATCCTGGATAATCATACCCAACATCATTATTTCTTTTAAGAACATGTTACAGTGTTCCATACAAGAGAGTAAATCATAAAGGAAATGACATAAGCTACATCAGACAGCAGACAGCGCTAAATGTTGGAGTACCAACAGGGGAAGGATATGTACTCACATAGCCTCTATGATCTTGGTCACTTTGTGTTGGTAGGCTCTCTTGTGGAGTTGGCACCTTGTGTGGAACATGTCATAGATATTGCCCGCCTCCTGTTAAGATAACCAATAGTTTAGTCACATCTAATCAGATAAATGGATTGCTGTTTAAAATCTGATAAAAAGCAACAATGTCTGAACCTTGTCTCTAACACAGATCTGCTTCTCACCGTCCACCTCACACACCCTGGCAAAGTGGAAGAAGCGGCGATAGTCAAAGTTGTTCTTCATGCCCAGGTGGTGGCAGTCCCTGAAATTAATCAAAGTTAAGAAATATGTGGAGAAATGTGGCTTAATGTGTTAAACTAATCAATTCACCCTAAGGAATCCTGCATATTGTTAAAATAATCCAGAGAATATTGTTATTGTAATACATAGTAGTTCATCCTTCTATATCAAAAAGTGAATCGTTCTACTGTAGCTGTTCAACAAGTCCCACCTGGCAAAGTAGTCAAACTTGTCCACATCAATGCCATTTCTTTTGTTGGACACGATTTCATAGAGGAAGAACTTGTCCTCTGACCGACCTTTATATGGCCACTGAGAAGATGACACACAAGAGTGAAATTAGATATTGGCTGCTGTGGTAATGATGATACTGATTGATCTTACACAATTCACATTAGCATGACTGACTGCTGCTGTAGTGTCCAGAGGTCCGCCAATCATTTCTTTCATGAAGACCAGGTCAGTGGTAGGCTCTAGGTGGTCGTCCTTCATCACCCTCTCCAGGTCATTGTCTTTCACCAGGTAGTCAAACATTTCTATAGAGGCCTTCTCATGCTGCAACAGAAACAGACTCATTCATATTTTAATATGAGAATTCAATGTCAAAAAAACAATCACTCTATAACTTACAGCAGTCTTCCAAGAACCAGTTACGTCACTGGTACTCAGAAGAACTGCAGGCCCTTCCAGTTTGGATTTCTAGTCTTCACCTCTGGGTCTCCAGCAGGTGTGATATATCGAAATAATACATTCATGGGGGGCGTGTCAGCTGGCACTCAAACACAAAACTTCTTTCATGTCTTGCCTGTATGCAAATCAGCCTTGTGATCAGCAAAAGAGAGCAGAGGAGGTCATAGAGGGGGAGACTTTTTTAGGGCTGCACCTAACGATAATTTTTTTTATTGATGAATCTATTGATTATTCATTGGATTAATCTATTAACTATTATTTTATTATTACTTGATTAATACAAATATTAGTATAAATATTTTATTCAATTATCTTCAATCATCAACAAATATGACAAAGTGTGCATTGCAGGGCATTATTCCCCAACAAAAATTAGCCCAGTTTTAACTGGTAATCTGTGTAATCCTAATATATATCCAATTTGGTGGGGACAGTAAGTAAACAGGATTTATATTCACATTGAATCCAGCGTTGCGGTGAAAACGCAGGTTTTCCCATTTATTTTAATAAGGGTAGTCCATTTTATCTGCGGCGGTGCGTGTAGCAGGGGTAATGCAAATGACCCGTTGGCCAGTCACATAATGTGGCAATCAAGGGCATTTTGCATGGATAAATACTACAGAGGGAACACAACATACACTTCTGTGTGTAGGGTTAGGTTTCACTTTCACTTTGGTTTGGTCTTGTGCCCCAGTTTAAAACACAGTAATGATCTGCCTCATCCTGGTTGTTTTCTGTTATTTTTAACCTGTCGATGAGGACAAACAATCACTTGCTCCATTCACACTGCCCTTTCAGTGCGGGAATCATGCGCCGATTCTCTGCATCGACGTCTGTGTGAAAGTTTCAGATGGAGAGGGGGGACAGTTTCGCTGCAGCTATGATGTGCCTCCGGAGGTAGTATCAGAGCCGCAGCAGAGATGAGCCGTCTGTGTAAATAGATAAGCCGGAGGCGCGAATCAGGGGTCTGTCAGTCTGATGGTGTTCACAGTCTGATAACTAAACAGATCCTTAACTCATCAATAAAAGAGAAATGACCCACAAAGCAACGTTACAGGACCAAACAACATCACTGAGGTAACTAGTAGTGTCTGGCAACTTATATGAGGAAAAAAATACCACAGTTATATGTGGAGAAGTGTCTGTCGTACTGTCTGTCCTACCAACTCTTCGTCACATTTCTGAACGCCATCAGATCGACACACCCCTGATCCGCCTCAGAGCTGCAGCAAAACCGTCCCCCCTCTCCGCATCTGTAACTTTCACACAGACAGCGATGCGGAGAATCGGCGCATGATTCCCACACTGAATGCAGTGTGAATGGGGCTTATCTTTAGTAGGTGGAGAGGCCATGTCAAGGAGGCGCATTGAGAGTAAAGAGAGCCAAGCAGCATCTCCAAGTACGCACAGGGCTGCAGCTCCAACAGGTGACAGTGAGTCCAACCTGGTGGTAACCCTGCAGCAGGCCATCTCTCTTACCACTGAACCAGCTTCAGAGGAGGAGAGGAGGGAAACCGACCTGACAAAAACTGAAACCAAAGAATTACAGGCGGCTCACAGCAGCAGCCTCTGAGTACTAACAGAATAATTTGTCTCAGCTTCATAGAGTTACTTTGAAAGCACCAAATGACTTGCTTTGACGAATTTCGTTTGTTTGTACAATGAAGAACTTTTTAAATATAATTTCCATGAGGCTCTTCTTCTTAGCAGACAGACCACAGGGAATAAACTTGGGGTATTATATTCCTCGTACTCGCAGATGTAGGGACGTTAGCGAGTCCTGGTACATGTAGGCAGGCTGTGCAAGCAGGAAAACTCTAATAAGCCAACTTTCTCTGTCAAGACACCACGCACTGAGGATTTTATTGCCTCAATTAACTACATTTACCATCAACACTAATTGGGATATCGACATAAAACGTGACAAATTTCTCCTTTAATGCAGTTCCTGTCTCTGTTTTTCTCTGTACTTAATTTTCTGTCATACATCATAGAAAACTTACCTTCCACTTCAATTCTGGACGTTTTTTGGCGATGAAATTTCCATCAAACAGATGGGAAAAGGGCCCATGTCCTAGATATAAAGAAATAGATATAAGATAATCTAATAATTGTCGTGTGTGAACTGTAAAGTGAGCGGCTGTGGCTCAGGAAGTAGAGCAGGTATAATGGTTGGTGATTTGATCCCCTGATCTCCCGGGTTCATGTTACTGATGGTACTGGAACCCCAAATTGCCCCCGGTGGCTTTTCCATCGGTGTGTAAATGGCTGAGCATAAAAATATCTTGAGGCTTTTTGGATATGAAGTGCTGTATTGCTTCTTGTTGGCCATGCAAGGTGCAGAATAGTGTATCAATATGAGTGAATGGGTGAATGTGACAAGTGCTGTAGTGCTACCATTTACCTTGAACTTATCAGGCCTGTTTTTATATGAAACAGGCTAGTTTTAGAGACAGGCCTTTACTCTCCCCCAATTTAATAATTGCATATGATCATATTTTTTATAGATTAACTGTTTTGGGACTTGCTTCCATTTGTTTGTTATTATTTTTTGCTGTTAATGTCAGTACAACATTACAGCCATGTTTATCTGTTTGATGAATATGATAAACTCATGATGACGTACTGTACATTTTTGCAGAATCACTTTCATCAACATACCAGTAGGTCTCTCTGAAGAATGTTTTTTTTAACCCCACCCTTCAGTATGATAGTTTGGAAGAGTTACAAACACTGTTGCTCATAGTTCTTTGAGCTCAACCAAAACTTCCCGCTTCACCATTCTTTGTTTTTATATTAAGCTGATCTCAATGAAATTCAACACTGCAAATGTGTCACATTAACGGCCTCCCCATACCTTTCCTCTTCTTTCCTGTAAGGCATTTAATCTGAAATATCTGCAGGAAGTTTTTAGTTTTAAAATTAGAACAGGCGTATTGTTAAAAAAAAACAACCTAAATTGTACATTTTCATTTGAAACACTGCACAAATTGCCTCCATTTTCTTCATTCATTCTTCATTTAGGGGTCAGCCTTTAATTGTTATTACTTGCTGTAACACTGTACATTAGAGCAACACCAGCTTTTATTGACAATTTGTCAAATACTGTCAATCTGTCATTTTTACTCTAAATCACAACCAGCAATTACCACTTAAAACCTATTACATGTAATAGTGAAAAAGGTATGTATGACTCACCCAGGTCATGGCAGAGACCAGCAATCTGCACACAAAGGATGTCTTCATCAGTGATCCCGAGCTCCGGCTGCCGTGTTCTCAGAGCTCGCAGAAGCTCTCCTGCCAAGTGTGCCACCCTTTACAGCAAAACAATGAAAAAAACCCAACTCATTACTCAATTATCGTACAGTATTGTATTTGAAAAACAGAAAATATGGACTTGTACACCTGTACTAAGGTATGCAATGTTAACTTTAATTATTATGTATTGCTTTGTTCATGCCATTGTTGATTACCTGTCATTAGGATTGAGTATCTCAGGACACAGAACAGTGTCAGTGTATCAGAAAAATGCAGACATACCCAATGGAGTGTTCGAAGCGGTTGTGGGATGCTCCAGGGTAAACAAAGTAGGCCCCCCCAAGCTGCTTGATGAATCGAAGTCTCTGGAACTGTGGCGTGTCAATGATTTTGACGAGAAGTGGGTGCAACTCCAAATGCCCGTGGATGGGATCATTAAACACCTGGCCGGACACAGTCCCAAAATATTACCCAAAAGAGTACCAGTAAAACCAGCTGTAATCTCTCGAGGGTTCTGTGAGCTAGCAAAAGGATAAGGATTCAAACATTTTCTTGAATGAGGCCTATTGAATTCAAACATGAAGCCACAGCTACAGAGGAATACAATCAATAGATACAATTAAAAACATGTATGTGGAGCAAAATAGAAAAGTTTTCCTGAGTATTTTGTGAACTAACTTTCATCACCTTCAGCTGTATATTGACTTTGGACTCAACAATTGACAACAAACATACACAATCTTAATACAAGTACAGTAATAATTACTATAGTTGTCTGAAAATGAAGTGTGATGTGTTGATATATTACCTTTCCTTGGTCTGCCATCATCTTTTAGCGTTTTGGAGCTGTCCAAAAGTGTATCTATGGCTAACCAACACTTTCTATGTTAGTCCAACAAGCAGCAGATATATCAGGATAGCCATGCAAAACAATAATATAACGTATTTATACAGCTGAGGGGTTGGACAATACCTGGCTTTTATATCTCAACACACCTATCAGATTTGTCACTTCCCTCATCAGGGATGTCTTGTGATTGATTAGACGACAAAAACATTTCAGTAAATCAAAACCGAAAACACATCAGACTGTCACAAGACACATGAGCATGTGAGTACTTAAAGTGTTATAAATGTAAAATCCTACCAGTGTATGTGTATGTATACTCTGTACAAAACAGATTATGTGAGCATAAAACTGAAACTGAAGCCAAAACATAACTTTATTTGGTCGTTATTTCACTTTTGGTAAGTCCTGGTAAGAAAAAGACAGATACAACTAATAGGTCAGGTAGTGCCCACACAGTTTATTAAATATACAGTATATTAAATGCACTGCCGGTGACTGTTCTGCTTAATTTGTCTTCCCTTCTGTTTACCTGTTTACAGGTAGGGCCACCCAGACTAAAAAAATAGCCGTCCTGCTTTTAAAGAGCCACATTCCATCGTGCTCCCACGCCCATACTGCCATTTAAAAGTCATTTTGCTGACTCATCACATGGAGAGAAGTGAAACTAGAACTTCACTTTGTTCTTTTAAATGTGTAATGTTATTCTGTATCATTCATCTATCAGAGTATGGAACTACACTCCATACTTTTAACTTTACTAGTTATATTTATTTATATAAAAGTAGCTCCTATAGAGACAGATATGTTAAAAGTTAATGTTTCTTTATGTTGCAACCAGGGGCGGTCCTTGCTAGATTTACGCCCTGGGTGAACCATCCTTTGACACCCCCCCCCCCCCACCCCACCCCCCCCCCACAAAAAAAATAAAATAAATTATTATTTGTATTATTTTATTATACATAATCTTAAATACAAAAAGGTAACAAGAACAGAGAAAAAAACAAGATAAATAAATGAAATACAGTATATAAACACCAATTTAAATTGCACAAATCCTTCATCACAGGATCTAATAACCATGCTTGAAAAATCCCTGAAGAAAGCTAAAAAAAATATTGTATTGTCATTAGTATACATGTTATTCACAGCATTTATAGCGTTTACAAAAGTAAAAAAATTATACAAAAACACACGCATACACCCCCCCACACACTCATAGACACACACACACACACACACACACACACACACCTGAGGAGTCCTGCAAGGAACATTACATGTGGCTGAGGAGGTAGATGGCTCCTCATCAGACTCCAGGACCATGTCTGTGGCTGCTGTGGAAGTATCTGACTCCTCATTTTGGCCAGTGGGTGCTCCAGGTCCAAAATATTTCAGAAGTGCCCCTGAATTTACAATTAATATACAATATGTAAGTTAGATCACACTTACATCACACATGCATCAGTTACCCAATTAAAATGACCATAATGCACATTTTATTAACATTTGTTAATATCCTATTAACTAAGCATAACACACTACAAATTATTCAAAAAGCTATATCACATGTAGCTTACAAAATGCCATGTCAATGTATATTAGAAGTTATTTAAGTTAGCATATAGCGTATAGCATTAAAAATTCCACAGTCAGGACGTCTGTGTGAATTTGCACTTGTTTTGTTGCAAACACAAACTAGCCTAGGTTGCCTATGGGTGAAATTAGTTGCATGACATGATGCCTCAATTCTAATAGTTGCTAGTTCAGCAAAACTAAACTGTGGCTAAGTAGCAACATATTAGCAAGAGGCTAATAAATAGCCTATAGGCTAATAAATAGCCTGTAGGCTACTGTCACTCACGTCACTCATAGAAATCTGCATACCTTTATCTTTTGCCCGTTTCTCCTCTTCTTCTTTTCTTCTTTTTCTGAACTGGGCACCTGATGGCTTCTTTGGTGTTTTACTTTGATCCATGATGAAGATGAAGACTCGGCATCACTACCTTTTGCCAACACCGTCCGTTCGCCCGTCAAACAACCGGAGTCACGTGATGTAAACAAATTCACGTAGATGCATACACAGATTTTTTTATTTTTTTTTAATTATTATTTTTACATTTTTCACATAACCCAATTAATTACATGTAGGTATATGGGTCTATATTAATTTTAGGAATGAAATACAATTTATTTGGAAGCAGTTTGTGTTGTGTGGCCTGGGATCATCAGTCTATCCCCCTCCCCCCTCCCCCTTGCTTTGATTTTTTTTTTTTTTTTTTTTTGAGGGCGCTCGTGCGCCCTCACATAGATTGAGCCCTGGGCGGTCGCCCACATTGCCCATAGCAAAAACCGGCCCTGAAGTTGCAACTTTACATTTGTTTAGTCTGAATTTTCTATTTGTCTCTTGTAACAACACTGTGCTTATGTTCTGGTTAAATGCTTGGTTAGGGTTAGGAAAAAAGAATAGTTTGTCTTAAAATACCTATTTTGGTCGCCACAATCACAGATGGAGATGGTCTGACTTCCCATGAAAAATAGACGGGTTTTGGTCAGTGGCTAATTGACATTTAATGTGAACATGATATGCCACATTTAGTATGAATATCATCCTTGGACATAATGTGTACTACTAACATTTTATCCTGGTGACTGGTGTTGTCAAACTTCACCTCACAAAATGTAACTTCACGTCACCACATCAATCTGAGTGCTATAATCACCTGACACTTTATTGTCATATTTTACATACTAAACATATACTAGCAGAACCTTGCGTCGCTGCTGTGAGGAGAAATTCTTTGGGCCTGCTGGAAATGCAGCTGGCAACTCTCAACAACTGTTTGGCCGAGAAGAATCCAGGAAAAGAGAACTTGAGGGCAGGCAGCCCCATGGGGAGAGAGGTGGAGAAGAGAGAGAACGAAAGGAAGGAGCTGTTTTGACCATCTGGTCAGTGGGGGGTCTGTCACCCTGACCAATAGTAGCTCAAAGCTGAGTTTACACCTAGGTGTGAAGACTGGAGAATTCTGGGAAACTGAGTTTAGTTCAGAGTCCATTTTGAAATCCACAATGAATGACTTCGTCTGTGGGTCCCAACATCCCCCCTTTGGTCTCAGGATGTCGCTTGATGTGGGATCCTGAGAGCACAAATCCAAATGCATAATTCATAGTTTGAAGGAGTTCATGTGTCAATTCATTAATATTGATAACATAAGGGCAGTTCAGTAACCAGCTGGGCATTGGCTTACTCTCTATCTTGGCTAAGCAAGAATCATGAACAGAATATTAAGAACAAAAGTTACACAAAGAAAAAGAAAATCCAGATAAACACTATGATTATGACATTGAATTCACTAAATACCTGTGTTTCTCAGGTATTCTCTGGGTTAGTGAGAACAGGAAAGTTAGTGATGACAGTTTGTTAGGGTGAGATGCAGAGAGTGGCACCTACAATGCTATAGTCATTTCTGGAGCGTCCAAGTGTGTTTGTGTTCACTTGTTGGATTTCACTGCTGATTACTTTAAGTGGTAGTGTTGTGGCAAGTGAAAGTCAGTTACTTGTCTAGTGCAGATGAGAGTTGGTCAAAACACCAATTTTGACACAATATTTCTTTTCTAGAAGTTCCTTTATTGCTTGCAAGCAAGTCACACATCAGCAGCGCATAGATGTTGACTGAGCAGAAGCAGTCTCTCTCAGTCGTTTATAGTTGTAAAAATCCAATACACACAATTGTACAGGTCATAGGTTACATCTGGACCACTTAGAATAACACTCCCATTATCTCCACCTTTCCCACAAGTTAACATAAATTTTACGTACACGTACGTCCCATAGTTTATGCTTCATATATCAACCATTATCAGAACACACATTAGGAGGAGTCCTTGAACTCCTTGGACAAGAGTCTGTTGTCTTATCTATGTTAGGTTTTTTCAGCCCTCTCTATCACCAATGCTCTGAAAAATGCTGATACCGATAATCAGAGTAATGCTGATTATCCCAATAATAAACTCAAATGTTCCAGCCTCACTGAGATGATTTTTTCCCCAGCCAGTATGCTGCTCATCTTTTGAAACAACATATGTAAAAACTAGAAACCACAGCAGGCAACAAAGAAAACAGGACATGGAACGAGGAAACTGTCTTATCACTAGTGAGATTTGAGTTCTTTTGCATGAACAAAAACCCAGAGATGTCTGATATTTTTTCATGAAGCCAAACCTTCCGCAAGCCTGACATGCCAGTAAAAACAGGTTCCTGTAAGGATTTATCTCCACATGGTCTCACTAGTGATCAGACAATGTCCTGTTTTCCATTTAACCTCACTGGTCATCGCTCCATGGTCTCAGTGTCCACAACACTGATGTGACGAGTAATAGCCAATCAGCACTGAATAATCTGAATTTGCAAAGTAATTAGTAGCTAAATTGAATGAATGCAGTGGAGTGAAAGTGTTAAGTAGCAGAACATGGAAATACTGAGGCCTCCATACCTCCAAAATACGCATAAGCACAGTACTTGAGTAAATTGTTGTTGGTTACATTCAACTTTGAGAATAAGATTTTTATTTTATTTTTGTTTAACTATTTTTCCTGTAAATATATATCGGTTCCAGTTATCAATTATCGGTCTCCTGGATTACTAATCATCGGTATTGGAATCAGCCCTGAAAAAAACATATCAGTCGATATTAAAAATATTCTGAGAACATTTTGAAGCTATTTTGAAACAAGACTCTCAAATTTTCACACTGTTTCTCTGTTTAGTTATCATGACCTGTTTCTGGCACTGAACAGAGTGTTGTCTGCTGTACCACTGCACCTCATCATCTTCAGCGAGAGACAGACAGACAGAGAAATGGAGAGGAGAAAGAATATTTAAATGCATTTCAGATTTTCATTCACAAGGGTTTCACCGTGACAACCCCCATCGAGAGTTGGACCACCAGAACCCTGGTTTCAAAATCCTTCCCCATTGTTGAGGTCTAAAGGTTGGCCTTAACCCCACCCCTGATCTCACTCGTACGTCCTCGAGTCCCCAGTAATACATCCACCAAGTGTGAAGCAGATCAGGTGAACAGTTTGCGAGATATGCAAAGGACAAATACATAAAGACACACAGACTTTTGTACCCTTTGTACACTATACATGTTTGCCAACTACACCAAATGACCACAAGATGGCACTGTTGTTCAATTATTAAGGGTTCATTTTGCTTTACTCCACCATAATTATGTTCTCATTTCTCTTTTGTCATAACTTTTGTTATGGATAACCTGGATTGATACTGAAGTTGAATTTTACTACATTTTTGCAATACATATGTCTAAAGTCTTAAGAACAAAGATTAGTCTATATCTTGAAGTTATATGTGACATTCTCCTGCAGTCTTATCCTGACTAAGAATATGATAGCTGTGCCTCTATCAACGGCAATACATCATCAGATGTTCTGGTTTTGAGGTCATAGATGGATGTTTAAAGATGCTGTCTGTGCAGACAGATATCATTTTGTTTTAATGTCAAATAACCTCAGAGACAGAGACATGGGCATCTGACATCAGATTTGTTATCTGACCAGGCCTCGTGGTTGTTCTTAGCGTAATCAAGATGTTATGACCATGATTAAAAAGCAGTTTCTGTTGGGTTAAAACACAACATGACTGCAATGTAACAGTGAAAAATCATAATCAGTGCTGTTAGTTGAGTAGATTTTCATGCCAATACTTTTTTCCTGGTGTACTACAGGTGGGATGGATTATCTCGGCAAAGGAGAAGTGCTCACTAACACAGGTTTAGACAGATTTGTGAACAATATTTGAGAGAAATGGTCTTTTGTGTATATAGAAAATGTTTTAGATCTTTGAGTTCAGCTCATGAAAAATGGGAGCAAAAACAAAAGTGTTGCGTTTATATTTTTGTTCAGTGTAAGTAAGGCACTTTGAACTGAAGCAATTTTGTGCAATCAGGAACATTTTGCAACGAGAAAGATTTGGCTAAAATCCTCTTGAAGATTAAGATATACCAGTGTTGTAGTCTATGCAAAGTGAGGTATGACTCTTCCACCATGTTACGGTGAGGTTATCTTTCTAGGACCCAAATGCAGAGCACGGAGACAGGAAGTCAGAAAGTAAAGTATTTATTTGACATTATTTATCAGTTATTTGACTGTGATTTCCGGAGGGTAATGAAGAGGAGACTAGACTTGTAGGCAGATAAGCAGGCAAGCAGGGTTGACTGGAGCCAGCATGGAAGAACACAGGAGAGCAGGTCAGCAGGAAGCTGAGCAGAACGGCGCTGAAGATCTCTGCAGGAGCCAAAGACAAGGGAATCAGCACAAAGGCAAAAACACAGAAAACACGAAAATACAAAATGGCAGCACTCCGAAGTCACCGTAAGGGATGCAATAATCTAGCGCCGAAGTGGTGGAGAGACCAGGTAGATAAAGCCAGAGGGTGATGAGATGATCTCAAACAGGTGTGCCGCTCTGCTGCTGCTGCTGCCACGCCCACAGACACACAAAGGAGAAGGAGCAGGTGAGGGAGAAAAGGAGGGAGGAAAAGCAGGTAGGGAGAACCGGACACAGGAAAACAGAAAAACAACATGACTGCCACTGTAGCACCGTGACACCATGCTGCGTGAGGTACAGTGATGGGTCATGAAGCTAGAATTAGTCACATACCTCAGGGCTGAGTGATACAGGGGGTCAGACTGGATAAGGTGGACAGTAGGGGTGTATCAATTCACTTATATGAATCAGAAATTGGTTTTAAAGTTAAAGATACGCCTACACCCTATTTAATGTTAAATAAATACGGTTATAGCTACAGTTACAAAAAGGTATAAATGCTGTTTAAGAATAAAGTTCTGATGGGGAAATATATAATAATTCTATATTTTATTATTTGTGGCTTTGAAGGAGTCAAATTCAACTATGATAAATATGCAAATACTGGAATCAGCCTACATAATAAACCAAGTGAAGTGTAAACTCCCCCAGATACAGAGAAAAAAAAAAAATTCAAGTACACAACCTCAATGGTGACCCTGAACGATAAGAAAAAACAGATTGCAAAACTATATTGCAATTTCATATTTCAAAGTAAATACCAATAAAACTCATACAAAAGATTTGGATAAGCAGCAGCCTGTGCAATTGCTGTTTGTATCACGTAATTTTCAATAGTAGTTGTGCAATTATACTTTTATACTTTGTTCTTAGTATAATACTTCACACCATGTGTGTATTACAATTATGGCTGCAGTTATCCTGTGCAATGCTCATATCCTCATGGGGAAGATGAATACAGTGTATATACTCATTATTATCATTATCACCATTTCTACTTTATTTTCCTGTTGTTATATTTGTGTCTTGCTTTGTGTTGTTTAATTTTTATATATCAATCAAACATTTTGTGCTTCTGTTGGTTTTCAGATAATAGTTTTGGTTGGGGTGCCTATTTTGGCTGCATGTCGGATTAGACGACTGTCACAAAATATTTTTTTTGTGTGGATATTGATCAGTGTTTAACTTACTTACTTACTTCATCCCTGCACAATTTCACAATTATCATCCCTACTGTAAACAACTAGAAACTAACAAACAAAAGGCCATTTTGTGATGTGCACTGTTAACGTAAATTGTGGATCATCAGTAAACATCAACCTCAGCACATATTGTATTGTTTTATTTTACAAGTGAAACACCTCTCTTCCGGTTTATTACCTTCATGTAACATGACGCAGGTCGCCCCCTTGTGATTGGCGCGCGGAGGGTGGAACCAAGCATAGTGATGACGTCACGACCCAAGATTACGTCCAGTGAGGACTCTTAAAACTACTTACCCGTGTCTGCAGTTGAGGCATGGTCGTAATGTAAACACATGTGGTCCGGAGCACTGGACGGGACTGAACCCTACTCTTGCTAAGTCCGACCTGTAGCATCAACTTTAAGACATATTTCACTGGCCATTTGTGTATAGGCAGAATATTTAAGATAAATGTAAAGTGTAAACCAGGCACAGCATCTAAGGTGCCTATATTTGTATGAAACTCATATTGTTTGCTCTAACATAATGAGTTACGTGTTAAAATTGATCAACTCGAACATTTTTTGTCAGAATTTTTGACACTTTTGAACACTCAAATATTCACTTTGAACTGCTGAATGCAAGAGACAAAAATTAAATTAGGTTTTTCTTCTGCACAATTTAAAAACCGCCCGCAAGACAAAGGGGATACATGAATTCATACTGGTTGTCCTAAAAAAAAGCAATATTTAAATGCTATGGAGTGCTGTAGTAATGAGTCCTAGAACCTGGAAATCAGTTAGCAATTTTGCACATCCGGTTCCCTCGTCTCAAAGTCAACAGGTTTTCAGCTAAATGCGTGAAATAGTCTCTTTGGTCACCACAGGCTTAACATATTTACACGTTTTGTTCCTCAGCATAAAATAAATTATTAAATGTCCCACACTTGAATTTTAAAGCGCTTACGTGTCTTAAAAATGGTGTTTGATTTGTGGCTAAATGAGGCTACAGAAGTTGTCGCGGACATTAAACGCCATCGTGCTGAACATGGAGACGCGTACTCACTTTTCCGTCCTTTTAAGATGCATTTTGTAATGAAATGCTTCAGTTAAAATATTGAAACATATTTACTTTGAGCAAATATTGATAACCTTGTTTACACTTTAAGTTATTCACGAGCCATATTATGATATTTATTTCAGTTAATGTACAGTTCCTTACGGAGTCACTGCATTTACACTCATAGTGTTTGATATGAGCTTAATTAATTAAAAATGTGTTCTGAAAATACATAAATGCTATAAATACATTGCATCATAAAAACTCAAATTCAACTGTTGTTATAGTTATATAGCATCTCCATTCTCCATCTGTATATGATTTTATCTATTGTTAGACAAGTTGAACTGCAAGAGGACACACAACAAAGAGGAAAAAGAGCTTTATTTCAAAAAGATCAGGCACAATCTGTTATTAACCCATCTCAATAGGGATACAGTTGAAAGGTTATAATAACCTCTGGTAGGTTTCCCTTTATTCTTCACAATTCTGTCTTAACCACATTCATACAGGTGGTTACATCAAAGAAAGCAAATTGAGTTGTATAGCATGAAAGATTATTAAATGTGTATTTCATATTGATAGATAAAATACAAAGTGCAAAAAAAGAGTAAAACAACCACAACCGCCACCAAGAATGAACTTCAATCCAATATCACTCCAAGTCAAAACATTATGTTATCAGTTTTCCATATTGATTAACGTGATTAACATCAGAACCAAACACCACTAAATATCTGAAACTCATAATCAAGAAATAAATGTCTACTCTAAATGACCTACTCCATTGCACATGTGCTTTACGCAGTGCTCTACATCTTTACCTGATCATGAAGAATACACAGATTATACACAAAGAAGCATACATGTGACAGATGGCTGAATAAAACCCTGCTGTAAAACATTCAGTACTTAATAATAATAATAATAATAATAATACATTTTATTTGTACAGCGCTTTTAAAAACTCTCAAAGACACTTTACAAGATTTAGTTTTACACAAAGACATTTTGAGTAACCATGATTGATTTTTCACAACATAATGACAGAATGTAATGTATTTGGTACTAACATGGTATTAAACAGGGATTCAGTCTTAAATGAGGCACTTACAGCTGCAGATGGAGAAAGGAGTCTAAAATGTGACTGATTTTAAAATGATCAAACTAAAACAAAGATATGTGAATAATATTGAACAGGCCTAAGTACATGCCCTGAATGTGCATTAATGCATCCTCATTGATACTCATTTACATGCGTTATTGTTGTTTTGTTTTTTGAGAAAAATGGTGTTACATACTCACCATATACAGCATTTTAATAATTTCTAATCATAACGAACAAATGAGTACCAGGGAGTTTTTGGTTTCTTTCTTCAGGTTTGGATCTTCATCTTCCAAACTTCAGATTAATTGGTTGATTCCCCAGGGCTGTTCTCTGCTGGTCCATCATCTCCGTCCTGCAGGTAGGTAAAAAAAGCACAGACAAGTGTATCAGTATTAACAAGAGCCAGTGTTAAAAGGAAAAATGCCAAATGATACCTCAATCCAGCTTATGACTTGTGAGGATCTGCTACTTGTCTTTTTTTCATGTGACGGATAATTTGGAGTGGGTGGATTGTTTGCCAGAAAAAAACAAGATACTTCAAGATGCCACATTGGGCTTTAAGATGTTTTTCATCTGTATAAGATAGCTCTATTAGTTAATTAATGTAGAAAAGAATCTGTAGATTCATAGATGGAAATAGTTTTCAGATCTAATTGTTACCTCTTGATTGTTCTCAGCGCGCGGACTTGTTTTATGAGTCTTCTTGCAGTAAAACCTGATTATCGTCTCAGAAAAGTTTGTTGGGAGAAGTTGGGACACCTTAAAAACGACAGCAACATAAAGTTGTGAATAATAACATACCAGAAGCTGCCCCATGAATAACAACACACAGGGGACAAACCGTTCACGCAAGGAATGACTAAGATGAAATATTCTGTCATCATTGCTTTAGTTCTGACCTTCTCTTTGGGGAGCTTGTCTGCCTTGTCTGGGTTCTTCTTGCTGTAGAAGTTAATATGATCCACAGGGTTCTTGTCTTTCATCCCATAGTCCAGAGTAATGACCTAAATGACAAAGGTGAGCTAGAAGTTTGTTTTTATATTCACAAGTTAATTTTGTCACAACAGAGGGCATCTGACAAATCAAATGAATTATCAAGATCAAGATTTTAAGGAATGTGAAGTTAAAGTAATTAGACTAAAACATACCAAAACTGCAAAGTCCTCTGATTCCAGCCCTTGGAATTCCTTGTTCCAAGCATCGATCAGGATGAAGGAGAAAGGGGAAGAAATAGGAGATATATCTTTGTTTCTTGGTTTTGGCTCTCTGTCCACACTAAAACAGTGTTTTTCTCACCCCAAAATTAAGTTTGAAGTGTGTAAGTCCATTTTCCCCTCTTATGTTTGAAGAAAATGGAGCTTTTGAAATATGATGATGTGACCCTGTGTCAATCTGTGTAGTATCTATGAGCTATGATTAAGTGACTATCTCTACTTCTTCCATTGTCTGTCAGAAAAATATGTAAAGGACTACAACTGTATTGTGAATTTGGCTACATTAAAAACAGGTCATCACAGGGACTAGGAGGGGACTGAAAGGGGGTTCAGTGGGCTAAAAATGGCCTGGAAACTTTTGGAAATTGTGAAATTGTTTTCACACAAAAACAATGTGATTTAAAAATGCCCCAGCTTAGTGTCAACGTAGCCTATGATTTGCTCAGAGTGCTATCACATCATCTAAATTCAATTTCTAGGAATGACTCTGGAATTTGCTGTGGTCGACATGAAATCCAGGCACAATACCTATACAAGGTGTGTAGAATGATAGAGACGACAGAACAAGCAATGTACACTTAACAAGACCAAAAAGAGTTTTACATCCAGCTCTGTTGTAATAGTGAACTAGTTAATATTTCCAATAGATGTGTAAGGCAACATGGCCACACAGAGACATTAGATACACACTTTGGGTGTCTTAGTCGGCATTTCCCCCAGAAACCTGTAGAGGTCTCGAGAGTTGACCCTCTCCAGAATCTCCTTAGCATCCTTCAGTTCTTTGGAGGAAGAGAAGAGTATTTCCTCAAACACACGATCTACAGAACAAACAGTAACAAAGTTGAAGAAAGGTGAGTTAGAACAAACCAAAGACAACGTTACAAAGTAATTAATAAATAATTTGACTATGTGATAAAATTACTTGATAATTTGTCCCTAAATACATAATAATTCATATTATTTAAACATCCTTGATAAAAGCTGGCTCAATCCAGCATTTTGATGTTCATCACTGATTACAACTATCTAATTTACAGGATCTGGTGTCATTTAATGTGCATGATCACATGATCAAAACTACCTACAATAACAACCGTTTAGATATATACACGTAGATACCTCATTGGCTGCTCTTGTTCACAAGAGTGATGTGGCAAAGCGGCTGCCGTATCAGAAGCCACGCCTCCGAATGCAAGTATTTCTAGGTTGGAAGTCTAGCCACGATTAAAAAAGCTTGCTGAATTTCAACTGGTTTCGGACTATGATATAATATTTACAATCAACAAATCCCCCGTAATTACCTTTATTATATCTTCTCATGTAAAATCGCCTCACTTTTGGAGATACAATTTGGGAATAAATGATGATTTACATTTTGTGTCACAATAAGTACAAAAATACATAGTCGGTGTATTTGCAGGTTTGTGCAGACTTGTGATAATTATATGTTCTCTTCACTAAATCTAACAACATTGTACAAGAGAAATAAAGGACAAATTTAGCATTATGTTTTCAGGTTGTCCATCCCATTCTTGTGAATGTTCTATTACAACAACGCCTTGAGGGAATTTCTTCAAATTTGTCATAAACATCTACTTTGAGTTAAGGATGAACTGATTAGATTTTGTTGGTCACAGATCACAGTGGTATCTACAGACCTGTCAGCTTGGTGTAGGCCTCCATATCATCTATGGCTGTGGAGAGAGTCAACTTTGAGCCTTCAATCTTGATGTGCTTGTCTGCTTTTACAAAAGCGTCTGTGATCCTGGATAATCATACCCAACATCATTATCTCTTTTAAGAACATGTTGCAGTGTACCATACAAGAGAGTAAATCATAAAGGAAATGACATAAGCTACATCAGACAGCAGACAGCGCTAAATGTTGGAGTACCAACAGGGGAAGGGTATGTACTCACATAGCCTCTATGATCTTGGTCACTTTGTGTTGGTAGGCTCTCTTGTGGAGTTGGTACCTTGTGTGGAACATGTCATAGATATTGCCCGCCTCCTGTTAAGATAACCAATAGTTTAGTCACATCTAATCAGATAAATGGATTGCTGTTTAAAATCTGATAAAAAGCAGGAGTAACAATGTCTGAACCTTGTCTCTAATGCAGATCTGCTTCTCGCCATTCACCTCACACACCCTGGCGAAGTGGAAGAAGCGGCGATAGTCAAAGTTGTTCTTCATGCCCAGGTGGTGGCAGTCCCTGAAATTAATCAAAGTTAAGAAATATGTGAAGAAATGTGGCTTAATATGTTAAACTAATCAATTCACCCTAAGGAATCCTGCATATTGTTAAAATAATCCAGAGAATATTGTTATTGTAACACATAGTAGTTCATCCTTCTATATCAAAAAGTGAATTGTAGCAACTGTAGCTGTTCAACAAGTCCCACCTGGCAAAGTAGTCAAACTTGTCCACATCAATGTAATTTCTTTTGTTGGACACGATTTCATAGAGGAAGGACTTGTCCTTTGACCGACCTTCATATGGCCACTGAGAAGATGACACACAAGAGTGAATTTAGATTTTGGCTGCTGTGGTAATGATGATACTGATTGATTTAACACAATTCACTTGAGCATGACTGGCTCCGTTGTCTTGAACAACTTCAGTGTCCGGAGGCCCGTAAATCATTTCTCTGATGAATTTCAGGTCCTTGTCAGGGTCCAGGCCCCACTTCTTTATCTCCGCCTCCAGTTTGTTGACATCCACCAGGTGGTCAAACATTTCTATAGAGGCCTTCTCATGCTGCAACAGAAACAGACTCATTCATATTTTAATATGAGAATTCAATGTCAAAAAAAACAATCACTCACTTTACAAGTAGTTTGCTAAAACTTGACAGGATCTGTCATTTTTGCCAGATGACAGATCTGTGGCTATAACTTACAGCAGTCTTCCAAGAACCAGTTACGTCACTGGTACTCAGAAGAACTGCAGGCCCTTCCAGTTTGGATTTCTAGTCTTCACCTCTGGGTCTCCAGCAGGTGTGATATATCGAAATAATACATTCATGGGGGGTGTGTCAGCTGGCACTCAAACACAAAACTTCTTTCATGTCTTGCCTGTATGCAAACCAGCCTTGTGTTCAGCAAAAGAGAGCAGAGGAGGTCATAGAGGGGGAGACTTTTTTAGGGCCGCACCTAACGATATTTTTTTTTATTGATGAATCTATTGATTATTCATTGGATTAATCTATTAACTATTATTTTATTATTACTTGATTAATACAAATATTAGTATAAATATTTTATTCAATCATCTTCAATCATCAACAAATATGACAAAGTGTGCACTGCAGGGCATTATTCCCCAACAAAAAATAGCCCAGTTTTAACTGGTAATCTGTGTAATCCTAATATATATCCAATTTGGTGGGGACAATAAGTAAACAGGATTTATATTCACATTGAATCCAGCATTGCGGTGAAAACGCAGGTTTTCCCATTTATTTTAATAAGGGTAGTCCATTTTGGCTGCGGCGGTGCGTGTAGCAGGGGTAATGCAAATGACCCGGTGGCCCGTCACATAATGTGGCAATCAAGGGCATTTTGCATGAATAAATACTACAGAGGGAACACAACAGACACTAATTTGTGTAGCGTTAAGTTTCACTTTGACTTCGGTTCAGTCTCGTGCCCCAGTTTAAAACACAGTAATGATCTGCCTCTTCCTGGTTGTTTACTGTTTTTTTAATCCGTCGATGAGGACAAATAATCACTTGCTCCATTCACACTGCCCTTTCAGTACAGGAATCATGCGGCGATTCTCTGCATCAACGTCTGTGTGAAAGTTTCAGATGGAGAGGGGGGACAGTTTTGCTACAGCTGTGATGTGCCTCCGGAAGTAGTATCAGAGCCGCAGCAGAGACGAGCCGGCGTCTGTGTAAATAGATAAGCCGGAGGCGCGAATCAGGGGTCTGTCAGTCTGATGGTTTTCACAGTCTGATAACTAAACAGATCCTTAACTCATCAATAAAAGAGAAATGACCCACAAAGCAACGTTACAGGACCAAACAACATCAGTGAGGTAACTAGTGGTGTCTGGCAACTTATATGAGGAAAAAAATACCACAGTTATATGTGGAGAAGTGTCTGTCGTACTGTCTGTCCTACCAACTCTTCGTCACATTTCTGAATGCCATCAGATCGACACACCCCTGATCCGCCTCAGAGCTGCAGCAAAACTGTCCCCCCTCTCCGCATCTGTAACTTTCACACAGACAGCGATGCGGAGAATCGGCGCATGATTCCCACACTGAATGCAGTGTGAATGGGGCTTATCTTTAGTAGGTGGAGAGGCCATGTCAAGGAGGCGCATTGAGAATAAAGAGAGCCAAGCAGCATCTCCGAGTACGCACAGGGCTGCAGCTCCAACAGGTGACAGTGAGTCAAACCTGGTGGTAACCCTGCAGCAGGAAAGCACCAAATGACTTGCTTTGACGAATTTCGTTTGTTTGTACAATGAAGAACTTTTTAAATATAATTTCCATGAGGCTCTTCTTCTTAGCAGACAGACCACAGGGAATAAACTTGGCGTATTGTATTCCTCGTACTCGCAGATGTAGGGACGTTAGCGAGTCCTGGTACATGTAGGCAGGCTGTGCAAGCAGGAAAACTCTAATAAGCCAACTTTCTCTGTAAAGACACCACGCACTGAGGATTTTATTGCCTCAATTAACTACATTTACCATCAACACTGATTGGGATATCGACATAAAACGTGACAAATTTCTCCTGTAATGCAGTTTCTGTCTCTGTTTTTCTCTGTACTTAATTTTCTGATAGGTTCTTTTGACATACATCATGGAAAACTTACCTTCCAATGCTTTTCTGGATTCTGGATTTTCTGGATGCGTTTTTCACACTTTTCATCATGACCTGGACCCGACTCATTTTCTTGACGTTTTTTCTCGATGAACTTTTCATACAGATGGGAAAAGGGCCCATGTCCTAGATATAGAGAAATAGTTATAAGATAACCTAATAATTATCTCCTGTGAACTGTAAAGTGAGCGGCTGTGACTCAGGAGGTAAAGCAAGTAGGATGGTTGGTGATTTGATCCCCTGATCTCGTGGGTGCATGTTACTTATGGTACTGAACCCCAAATTGCCCCTGGTGGCTTTTCCATCGGTGTGTAAATGGCTGAGCATAAAAATATCTTGAGGCTTTTTGGATATGAAGTGCTGTATTGCTTCTTGTTGGCTGTGCAAGGTGCAGAATAGTGTATCGATATGAGTGAATGTATCTACCATTAACCATGAACTTATCAGGCCTGTTTTTATATGAAATAGGGCAAATTAGAGGCAGGGATATACTCTCCCCCAATTTAATAATTGCATTTTTATAAAAGAACTATTTTGGGACCTGCTTCCATTTGTTGTTATTATATTTTGCTGGTAATGTCAGTTCAACATTACAGCCATGTTTATCCATTTGATGAATATGATAAACTCATGATGACGTACTGTACATCTTTGCAGAATCATTTTCATCAACATACCAGTAGGTTCCATACAGGTCTTTAAAAAAACTGACTCAATCAGTCTGAATCACGGTGACTATGATTGATAAGTGTCCTAAATTTTGATTTACCTCTCACTATAGAAGAAACCACTGGGTGTCAGTTTATTAGAAGAGAATGAGTGAATGAGCGGTCATTTCTTGTGTGTACAGTGAGTGCTACACTATGAATGCCTTACAGGAGAGACTGGAAAAAGTGACATTATTGTATATTAAAACAATTATTGCATCACTCCTCTCTCTCTGAAGAATGTTTTTTCAACCCCACCCTTCAGTATGATGGTTTGGAAGAGCTTCAAACACTGTTGCCTATAGTTCTTTGAGCTTAACCAAAACTTTCCACTTCACCATTCTTTCTTTTTACGTTAAGCTGATCTCAATGAAATTCAAGACTGCAAATGTTTCACATTAACGGCCTCCCCATACCTTTCCTCTTCTTTCCTGTAAGGCATTTAATCTGAAATATCTGCAGGAACCTTTGAGTTTTAATTGGCATCAGATCAAAATTAAAATTAGAACAGGCGTATTGTTAAAAGAAAAATACCTAAATTGTACATTTTCATGTGAAACACTGCACAAACTGCCTTTATTTTCTTCATTCATTCTTCATTTAGGGGCCAGCCTTTTATTGTAAATACTTGCTGTAACACTGTACATTAGAGCAACACCAGCTTTTATTGACAATTTGTCAAATAATGTCCATCTGTCATTTTTACTCTAAATCACAACCAGCAATTAACACTTAAAACCTTTTACATGTAATAGTGAAAAAGGTATGTATTACTCACCCAGGTCATGGCAGAGACCAGCAATCTGCACACAAAGGATGTCTTCATCAGTGATCCCGAGCTCCGGCTGCCGTGTTCTCAGAGCTCGTACAAGCTCTCCTGCCAAGTGTGCCACCCTTTACAGCAGAACAATGAAAAAATCCAACTCATTACTCAATTATCGTATCTTATTGCAAAACAGAAAATATGGACTTGTATATTTGTACTAAGGTATGCAATGTTAACTTTAATTTCATTGCTTTGTTCATGTCATTGTTGATACCAGCCATTAGGATTGAGTATCTTCCTAATCCCCCCTCTCTTCTCCCTCACCTGCTCGTTTCCCTGTGTTTGTCTGTGTCTTTGTTGTGGCAGCGGTGTCTGTGGCAACAGAGACCTGCACCTGCAGATCATCAGTTCATCAACCTCAGCTATATCAACCCGGTCTCTTCTGCACTCCAGTGCCACATTGTTCCGTCTTGTATGGTGACTAAACCAGTGCTCTATCTCTCAAATTTGTGAGTATCTTAGGACACAGAACAGTTGCAGTGTATCAGAAAAAATGCAGACATACCCAATGGAGTGTTCGAAGCGGTTGTGGGATGCTCCAGGGTAAACAAAGTAGGCCCCCCCAAGCTGCTTGATGAATCGAAGTCTCTGGAACTGTGGCGTGTCAATGATTTTGACGAGAAGTGGGTGCAACTCCAAATGCCCGTGGATGGGATCATTAAACACCTGGCCGGACAGAGTCCCAAAATATTACCCAAAAGAGTACCAGTACAACCAGCTGTAATCTCTTGAGGGCTCTGTGAGCTAGCAAAAGGATAAGAATTCAAACATTTTCTTGAATGAGGCCTATTGAATTCAAACATGAAGCCACAGCTACAGAGGAATAAAATATACACAATCATAATACAAGTACAGTAATAATTATTATAGCTATCTAGGCCTGAAAATGAAGTGTGATGTGTAGTTACAGTACACAATATTTTACCTTGCCTTGGAAGATTATCTCTACCTCCTCTGACGAGCTTTCAGAAGTTGTAGCCATGGCTAACTGATGCTTTCTATGTTTGTCCAACAAGCAGCAGATATATCAGGATAGCCACACGAACAATATTAAAACACGTTTAGACTGCTGAGGGGTTGGAACAGTACCTGGCTTTTATATCTCACCACACCTATCAGATTGGTCACTGCCCTCATCAGGGAAGTGAAAACGCATTAGACTGCAAAAGAGAAATTAACAAAACAGATAAGACACTTTACTTAAAAAACAAAAGATTTCAGAACACAAAACACAACAGACACACAAGAAGTGGCATTCCAGAATACAGGCATTTCACAAATTTGATAAAAAGTATTTAATAAGAACAACTCCCTTTTAATCTTGACTAACAACCCTGTCTCCCTAAAACTACATTTATATATTTTAATATGCATTGCCCAATAAGTTCAGGAGGGAATGTGAGGGAGGAAGAAATGCCTGAATTAAGTTCACTGACAATTTTGTTCCAATACAGAAAATTTGACATTCTTATACTCTTTTTACTCTTATACTTATTCTTATAACCACTGCCCTTCATAGTACTTAAAAATTGTGTTACTGGTATCACAATAAACAATATGACACATTTATAGAACATCTGTCTTCCCTTCTCCCTCACCTGCTCGTTTCCCTGTGTTTGTCTGTGTCTTTGGGTGTGGCAGCGGTTTCTGTGGCAACAGAGAGGTGCACCTGCAGATCATCAGCTCATCAACCTCAGCTATATCAACCCGGTCTCTTCTCCACTGTTCCATCTTGTATAGTGACTAAACCAGTGTTCTGTCTCTCAAATTTGTGTAATTTCAGAGTTTTTCTTGTGTAGCGATTTTTCTTGTGCTTGAGCTCAAGTGTTTTTCCCCTACTGTTTTTCCCCTACTAGTCTAATGCTCGTGTTTTTTCCCTCGTGTGCAGAACCTCCAGCGCCTCTCCGCTCAGCTCCACTGGCTCACCTGTGATACCTTTACGTCACCACCAGACAACCCAGCCTGCCTGCCTGCCCTCCTTGTCTTCTAATCCATCAAGAACTCTGTTGCAAAATAAATACCTTTAAACTGATTTCCAGCCTCTGCATTTTGGGTCCAGACAAAACCCCACCTTAACAGTTCTGGTTAAATGCTTGGTTAGGGTTAGGAAAAAATAATAGTTTGTCTTAAAATACCTATTTTGGTCGTCACAATCCCGGATGGAGATGGTCTGACTTCCCATGAAAAATAGACGGGTTTTGGTCAGTGGCTAATAGACATTTAATGTGAACATGATATGCCACATTTAGTACGAATGACAACCTTGGACATATGTGTGCTACTAACATTTCATCCTGGTGACTGGTGTTGTCACACTTCACCTCACAAATCATGATTGATTGTACTTTATATCGTATGTATAGCCTTCATTTAATGAGGAAGTCTCTTTTACAAGTGAGCCCTAACCAAGCCAGGGTCTAAATCACAGCATCAAGGAAATGACAAGCGAACAACAACAACATTAAAATCAATCCACAATAGCAGCAGTTAGTCTTACAATATATTTTATTATACAGTGCGTAGAGAAGGCAACAATATTAAGGCATATGTAAAGATCAAGAGTTTGGCCTGTAGATCATTCCAGCACTAAGGACCGTAGTAGGACAGGCTTGATTTGCCAATCTGACATATAAGTAAGGCACTATGAACTGAAGCAATTTGTGTGATTTGAGATTAGAAACATTTTGCAACGAGAAAAATGTGGTTAAAGTAATCTTGAAGATTAAGATGTACAAGTGTTGTAGCCTACGCAAAGTGAGGTATGATTCTCCCACCATGCTGCATAAGGTACAGTGATAGGTCTTGAAGCTAGAATTAGTCACATACCTCAGGGCTGAGTGATACAGGGGGTCAAAACTGGATAAGGTGGACAGTAGGGGTACAACAATTCACTGATATTAATCCAAAATTGGTTTTAAAGTTAAAGATACGCCTACACCGATACGCGGACCTCCGGGTCAATCAAAATGTACTGTGAACTGGTCAATGGCCCAGTTTTAAAGTTATGAATTAGTTGAGTGAGGCTGCTATGATGCTACTTCCTCACAGCATCTTCAAACTCTCGTAAAAGCCTGCCAGGTAAAAACGAAAGCAACATGTCCGACAAGGCCGACAAAATTTACAATACACTGTCAAATCTAAAATCAAAAGTTTGGAAGAGATTTGGATTTTATAAGGAGGACGGGAAGTTGTCGGGAAGACGACAAATCGTTCACCTGGTGAGACAGCATGGTGAAACCTGTGCAGACAACGAGGATGCTAGTAAAGCTAGCACTAGCAAGAAAAGGCAAGACAAAGACACAGAGATTAAACACTTTTTCAGCCACAATTTAGCCACAACTCGGCAAGGTCTAAGATTATTACGGCATTATTACGGCAACTTTGAGTTCAGCTCATGAAAAATGGGAGCAAAAACAAAAGTGTTGCGTTTATATTTTTGTTCAGTGTAAGTAAGGCACTTTGAACTGAAGCAATTTTGTGCGATCAGGAACATTTTGCAATGAGAAAGATTTGGCTAAAATCCTCTTGAAGATTAAGATATACCAGTGTTGTAGTCTATGCAAAGTGAGGTATGACTCTCCCACCATGTGTTACGGTGAGGTTATCTTTCTAGGACCCAAATGCAGAGCACGGAGACAGGAAGTCAGAAAGTAAAGTATTTATTTGACATTATTTATCAGTTATTTGACTGTGATTTCCGGAGGGTAATGAGGAGGAGACTAGACTTGTAGGCAGATAAGCAGGCAAGCAGGGTTGACTGGAGCCAGCATGGAAGAACACAGGAGAGCAGGTCAGCAGGAAGCTGAGCAGAACGGCGCTGAAGATCTCTGCAGGAGCCAAAGACAAGGGAATCAGCACAAAGGCAAAAACACAGAAAACACGAAAATACAAAATGGCAGCACTCCGAAGTCACCGTAAGGGATGCAATAATCTAGCGCCGAAGTGGTGGAGAGACCAGGTAGATAAAGCCAGAGGGTGATGAGATGATCTCGAACAGGTGTGCCGCTCTGCTGCTGCTGCTGCTGCCACGCCCACAGACACACACAGGAGAAGGAGCAGGTGAGGGAGAAAAGGAGGGAGGAAAAGCAGGTAGGGAGAACCGGACACAGGAAAACAGAAAAACAACATGACTGTCACTGTAGCACCGTGACACCATGCTGTGTGAGGTACAGTGATAGGTCATGAAGCTAGAATTAGTCACATACCTCAGGGCTGAGTGATACAGGGGGTCAGACTGGATAAGGTGGACAGTAGGGGTGTATCAATTCACTTATATGAATCAGAAATTGGTTTTAAAGTTAAAGATACGTGTAGCACCGGTATTAAATCTGTGCTAATTGAAACCTAGGTTCTAAGGAGTAATAGAGAACATAGATAAGGTAAATAATCTGACAGTTTTATTTCAGTACACAAACACAAAAATATCACAATTACAGTGACTGAAAAATACCCCAAATAAAATAGAGCTCTCTTTACTTTTAATAAAAATAAAAAAATAAAAAAATAAAATTCTCTGGAAAGAAATAATTGTCTCTGTATCCAGTCTCTTTCGTTCAGTTCTTGTTGTACTGGTACTGTTCTTTGTATTGTTGGTCTTGGGTTTCTAATGTACACTACCCGGGTAGGTATTAGTGTATGTGCTCATGTGCTTATCTGGGAAATCCTGTTGCATTCCAAGACGATCTGACAGTGGGACCTTGTAGTAGCTGGCCAGTCTACTAACAGAAATCCTCAGAGTTCTTCTGGTGGGCTTCGCTCGCCATCAATCTTCAACTTCTCTCAGTGGATCCGGGGTCACCAAAAACCAGTCTACACATATTGTGCAGACAACAAATCAAATTACTTATCATCTTCAATAAAAATGATATCATCATAAATGAAATATCAGATTCAATCAAATCAAGATTTCTTCACTTTTTTAACTTATAGAGATAATCTCCCATGAATTTACTAGTTTTTAACAGTATTTAGACATGAATTTCCTCACATCCACATTCACAATGAAATTCAGCATTTTAAATAACACAGTAACATGTTTTTAACCTTTACACCTTTTTAACAGTGCTTTCATGCGAACTGATGAACTTATTAACACCATATAGCAATACAATATTCAGCAATATTCAGCATGTATAACTTCCCAAAATACTCCGACTGGTTTTAACTCACATTCTACCGTGCTAAATGATACTAACGTGACCAATTAGCTAACCGACGGCCGTATTAGCCGACGGCCGTATTAGCCGACAGCTACACATAATCAATGCCTTCACTCACCGGAGTTTCAAAGGTAAGTCAACAACTATCCTGATCCGCCAGTGTAAGCGAACATGCTCGGCGACGCTGCACCTCCTCTCACACACTTTTCCTCTCTTTTCAACAGTTTTCTCTGAGCTCTCGGTTTCACCAAACACATGCGTGGGGTTATCTCCTTGTGCTTCCCTCTCGTGCTTTTCCGTCAGTCTAACGAACGGAGGATCGGCCCTGACGTCAGTACAGGTGCCGACAGGTTCAAAACAAACAACGCGAAGAGTTAACCCTATAGTAACCAAACACTTTTTAGTGTGTGGGTTACACCCTCCCCCCTTTAATTAGCATGAGTCCCATCATGTGCTTAATGCTGAGATTTAAACATCATAAATTGGTTGATCAGAACCGTTACTAAATAAATCAAGTGCTTGATTAAAACCCTCGAGAAAACTCTGAGCAAAGGAAATCAGAGGTTTACCTAGCTGTGGGTAATGAAACCGACCTGGTGCTCGCCTTACCCTGTCTGATTTCCTCATGTCTGTGTTGTCACTGTTCGTCTTAACTGTTTCAATCTCTTCCACAGTCTGTCGGTCAGGTATGTCAGTGTTTGAATGGTCATTGTCCATGTCCTCCAGATCTAACACATGCATATCGTCTGTATCAGTATTGCCTGCAACCTCCTCACTAGATGACTCTACTATGTCATCAGACCCCTGTTCACCCTCCATTCTGTCAGTGTCAGGACCAGCCTCCATTACCTCATCTGGCATGGTCTGAGGGTCACCTACAGTAAGAGGTAATGGGGTGTTAGAGGTCTCGGGCTCATCATGCTCATCAGATACAATATGGGGTTCTAAGTGTCTGTTTTTATCATACACCTTAATGAATGTCTCTGTATGAACAGGTGGGTCTCCCTGAAAACCTACATACTCATCCTCAGAGTCAGAATAGTCAGGCTGCTGTAACTGAGGAGAGCTTTGCCTAGTTCTCGGCCGTTGGGGAGGTTTTGGCCTTTCTGTTGCACTTTCATTCTCAGTTTCAGACAAATGACCACAAGGAAGCAAAAGATCCCGATGGAGGGTGCGGGCGGGGCCATCTTCACCCTCTGGAAGAACTGTGTATACAGGTAAGTTCTCCATCTGTTTCAAAACACGGTACACAGTGGACTCCCATTTGTCTGCCAATTTGTGCTTGTTTCGCAGGCGAAGATTCCTGACCAAGACTCGATCACCAACTTGGAGAGTAGCTTCTCTGACATGCTTATCAAACCGCTTTTTGTTTCGCTCAGCCAATTTTGCTGAGTTCTCCAGGGCAAGCCGGTAGCTCTCCTCCAGACGAGCTTTTAGATGGCGGACATACTGAGAGTGAGGCACTGGCTCTTTATCCTTTACTGAGAACCCAAAGGCTAAGTCGACTGGTAGCCGGGGCTGTCGCCCAAACATCAGTTCATAAGGGCTGAACCCAGTGACCTCATTTCTGGTGCAGTTGTATGCGTGAGCAAGAGGTTTCACAAAATCACGCCAATGAACTTTCTGCTCCTCCTTCAATGTGCCCAGCATGTTGAGGAGCGTACGGTTGAACCGCTCAACTGGGTTGCCCCTCGGGTGATATGGGCTCGTTCTCACTTTCCGGATACCTGTCATAGCGCAGAGCTCCTTGATGACACGTGATTCAAAATCTCTGCCCTGGTCGCTATGAAGGCGCTCCGGGTACCCATAGTGTACCAAGAAGTGATCCCAAAGACATTTTGCAACCGTTGTAGCTTTTTGATCTCGCGTAGGTAAGGCAACAGCATATTTTGTGAAGTGATCTGTCATGACTAAAATGTCCTTGGTATTCTTGCTGTCTGGCTCCAAGGACAAGAAATCCATACAGACCAATTCCATTGGTCGTGATGTCCTGATATTGACCAAAGATGCTGCCTTTTCAGGCTGGGATTTTCTTCTCACACACCGCCCACAGGTCTTTATCTTGGTCTCAATATCTGCAGCCATTCTTGGCCAATAAAATCTTGACCTTATCAAGTCATGGGTACGCTCCCACCCCATGTGCCCCATGTCATCGTGGAGGAGCTTGAAAACTGTTGGCCTTAAGGCAGCTGGAAGAACAAGCTGATAGACTGTTTGACCATGACACTGCCGTGCCCTGGTTAGAAGACCATCTCTCATCTCAAAGCGTTTCCACTCTTTCAGCATCAACCTGACATCAGGTGAGTCAACCTTGATGTTACGTGGGACATCAACACCTGATTTCAGCAACTTAATCACATGACTTATGTTTGGATCGGCTTCCTGCTGTTCCCTGAGGTCGGCTTTAGAAAACAAAGGCACTGTCACTTGACCAAATGTCTCCTCTTCACCATACACATCAGGTACGGCATCAGCATGAATAGCCAAAGACTCAACCAATGTAATGGAAGGCAACTGGTTGTCTGTCTCACCAAGAAGATGCTTGTGACACACAGCTGCAACGGTGTGTGAGTCTAAGCAGTGGTCGGATGAGGACGATAACAGAAGGCGTGAGGTGAGCTGTTGGATGCGCTCTGCTTCCTCAAGAGAGTCATGGTCTGCAGCCAACTCATGATGGGGCCGCCGTGACAAACCATCAGCATCCTGGTTAGCTTTCCCAGCCCTGTATCTGATGTGGAAGTCAAAGGTGGATAGGGCGGCTAACCAACGATGGCTTGCTGCATCCAGTTTAGCGGAGGTGAGTACATATGTTAGCGGATTGTTATCCGTCACCACCGTAAAGGTGTTACCATAGAGGTAATCATGAAATTTTTCAACTATCGACCATTTCAAGGCAAGAAATTCCAACTTGTGAGCTGGATATCTGCTCTCACTTGGTGTCACTCCCCGGCTGGCGTAAGCAATTACCCGCATTTTCCCTTCCTGCTCCTGGTATAGAGCGGCGCCTAGTCCGGTTGAGCTGGCATCCGTGTGAAGGACATACGGGATCTTTGGGTTGGCAAACGCCAGTACAGGAGAAGAAGTCAGTTTCTCTTTGATACACTCAAAAGCTGCTTGGCAAGCAGGGGTCCACCTCTCTGCAAAAGGTGCTCTGGGATTGAAATACTTGCCAGCACAATTAACTGTCTTTTGACCTTTCCTCAGTGGTGGGTAACCTCCTGTGAGGTCATTCAAAGGCTTCACAATCTTAGAATAATCTTTAATGAAACGGCGATAATAGCCGGCGAATCCTAAGAATGACCGGAGCTGTTTCAGTGTCTGCGGTATGGGCCAGGTCTTTGTGGCAGCACTTTTTTCAGGATCGGTCTCAACTCCTTCCCTTGAGACAATATGGCCCAAATACCGCACAGATGTCTGGAAGAATCTGCACTTTGGTGGAGACAGCTTTAAGCCGTTCTCCCTCAACCGCAGGAGAACATGTTGCAGCCTTTTCTCATGCTCCTCTAGAGAATCTGAGAACACGATTAAGTCATCAAGAAATACCAGGACCTCCTTGAGGTTGATGTCTCCCATGCACCTCTCCATCAGCCTCTGAAAGGTGCTGGGTGCGTTGGTTATCCCTTGTGGCATTCGGTTAAACTCATAAAACCCCAGAGGGCAGACAAAAGCAGTTTTGGGCTTGTCCTCCTCCTCCATCTCAATCTGATAGTAACCGGACTTCAAATCCATTACTGAAAACCATTTTGAACCAGAAAGGGCTGAAAAAGTCTCTTCAAGGTTTGGCAGCGCATAGGCATCCCTTATGGTCTGTGTGTTAAGTTTGCGATAGTCAACACACAGGCGAACATCGCCGTTTTTCTTTTTGACTACAACAATGGGTGAAGAATAGGGGGATTCTGACTCTCTTATCACCCCAGCTTCCAAAAGCATTTGAAGATGCTTCCTCACCGCCTCATAGTCATTAGGGTGAATGGGTCTTGATCGTTGTTTAAATGGCGCCTCATCCTTGAGCTTTATTTTGTGCTTGACTCTCGTAGCATGGCCAAAATCAAGATCGTGCCATGAGAACACATCAGAGTAAGTACGGAGACGTTGTGTCACTCTGTCCTTCCATTCCTCAGACAGAGGCGAATCACCGAAGTCGAATGTCAACTCAGCCTCTTTTGGCTGACTGGAGGATTGAGTAGATGCACTACAGCATGCTGCAGTAACAGAGTCTGATCCAGAAGAGCTCTGAGGGGTAAGAACTTGATCAGCTACATGCAGCTCAGCAAGAACACAGTTGGTTGGAAGAGTTATATCATGCTCTGTCTCATTTCTGACCCACACAGGAAACGTAGGAGGACCATGGTCGGGCAACGTGACAAGGCAGCAGTCAACAAAGATTCCCCCAGGTAAGGCGGATGAACTTGGTTGCTCCAATATTGCCCATTTCTCACAAATGGGGTTTCTTGCGTTAATGGAGCCTTCAAGACTGACCCTATCACGTGCTGGAATGACATGTTGTTTGTTATTCTTTAATGTCAACAAACCAATCCTCCCGGTGGTTGTTGCTGTGTGCCTGAGTTTGAGAGTTTTGAGAATTTGCCTATAGCTATAGGCAGAGGAAATGTCAGATGTAGCTCTGTCCTGACAATGCTCACTATACAGCAGATCAAGAACATTTGTGCCTATCAATACTGGCAAATCAGTGTTGGAGCGCAAATCAGGAACAACTAAAGCTAATGTGGAGATCTCTGGCAGCGTGTCAATGAACTCTTTTGGGAACTCAAGGCTGACCTCTATATAACCCAGGTAAGGTACTGCTTGCCCATTTGCACCCTCAACATCAAAATCACTGATAGGCTGTATAGGTCTGTCTGATAGGTTCTCATTATAGAATGACACTGATATTGTGGTCACTTGTGACCCAGTGTCCAACAAGGAATTGCACTTAACTCCAGCTACAATAACATTAGCTGTGCATTTCCCGCCAATTAGCCCTTCTGGAAATTTTTCCTGGTGCTTTAATTTGGGTTTGTATGATGAGGTTTTCAGAAAAGCTTTAGGCGTGGGACTTTCAGTGTTATTTGTTCCAGTCTGTCCCTCAACTGGAACAGTACTTAGTTTAAATCAGCCTTGTTTTGCTCTTCCCAGGCCTTTTGCTTTGCTTTTAGTTCTTTTCGTTTGGATTCAACAACATCAGGATTGGGCTCATTGTCACATGTGGGAGCAATATGGCCGTCCTCACCACAGTTAAAGCAATACCAGGGCCGAGGCCTCCTGCTACTCTTGCTTACACTTTCACCCACTGGGATGTGGCTATCTGTCTCTTTTAGCTTACCTTTCTTTGGCTGTGCTGCTTTTGTCTGTGACTTTTTGGTAGTGGGCACATCTATGGAAGCTTTGAGGGATGTGAGCTGACTCTGAAGTTGAGCTATTTGCTTTTGTAGTTTCTTTGTCGATGTGTGTGTCGTCTCATCAGTACTAGCTGTCATGTCACTATCTGAGTACACACTTAAAGGATTGGACTGCACCTTTAATTTTGAGAACCCAAGGTGCTGCTTCATGCGGCTAGATTTTGCAGCTTGTTTGTCCTCCTCTGTTCGTAGCCGCAACAACAGTTCGGAGAATGTGGGGGGCTGGGATTTCTGTTGTTCCAACTGAAGGCTAATGATTAAACTATTGTCCCAACACCCTCTGCAGAATTGTTTCAGCAGTTGACGATTAAGGTCTGCGGCAGGAACACCACCACCTTTTACAACTTTGCTCAGTGTGGTCTGTAAGCGATGTAAATAGGCAGAGGGTTTTTCACCTGCATTCTGATTGGTGCTGAGAAATTTTGCAAACAGCTCATCAACATCATCCACTGTCCCATAGGCTGAGTCAAGAAGGGTCAAGAAATCGTCTGGCTTGGAAAGAGGGCCCAGATGTTTGACAATGTTGGCAGCGGGAGGTAAGAGACTCTCTATGATCTTCCGGACCGCCTGTCTTTCCGGGACAGAGGGATCTGCAAAGTAAAACTCCACATTACTCCGCCAACTGTCATATTCAACTTCCATATTTGGACAGGGGCTCTTTCCTGAGAACGGTCTGAACTTAGAGGAGCTTGGGTAAGTTTGGGACAAGTCACTGCTTTTTACAATGTGTTCAACTATCACCCTTTGTACCTCAGGTATACTGATCTGCTCAGGTGACAAGAGAGGGGCTGACTTCTCAGCAGCAGCAGGTAAGGTAGTGTGGTCTGGTTTGGGTGTGGCCTGACTAATCTGGGGAGGCTGAGGTTGATCTGTCATCAGTGAGGTCACTACATCTGAATCAGAGGAGGACTCCTCAGGAGTAACTTTGTCCTCACTGTTAGTCGATTTCTGAATTCTGCTTAGTTCTTCTAGCAAAAGCTTCTCATAGTCTGAGCCACTCAGCTTTGCAACTCCCTTCAATTCAGTAAAGTAGGACTGAGTAAGGTCAGAAGTCAGCTTAGAGCTATAGATAGGTGACAAAAGTTGGACGCTGTGGGTGATACTAGGGTCAGAGGTAGGTCTTTGACATGGTAACTCACCCTGAAGTGCTTCAATAGCTGTACCAAACTGAAACTCAACTATGGTTGTGTTCTTAAAGTCGCGGTCAGAACTGTCAACAGGTACTAGTCTGGAAATGGAACCATATTCCTGCAAGAACTCAACTAGTTCCTCATCTACATCTGTTCCTGTTAACCCATGAACTAAGACTGAGTTTGGTACCTTGATGCTCTGTGCCTTTATGACATCCATACTGCAAGAACTGTGATAAAACTGTCAGATTGTGTTCAAAGATTCAACAGCCACTCCTCCTGGCTTAGCTCGCCAATTTTATGTAGCACCGGTATTAAATCTGTGCTAATTGAAACCTAGGTTCTAAGGAGTAATAGAGAACATAGATAAGGTAAATAATCTGACAGTTTTATTTCAGTACACAAACACAAAAATATCACAATTACAGTGACTGAAAAATACCCCAAATAAAATAGAGCTCTCTTTACTTTTAATAAAAATAAAAAAATAAAAAAATAAAATTCTCTGGAAAGAAATAATTGTCTCTGTATCCAGTCTCTTTCGTTCAGTTCTTGTTGTACTGGTACTGTTCTTTGTATTGTTGGTCTTGGGTTTCTAATGTACACTACCCGGGTAGGTATTAGTGTATGTGCTCATGTGCTTATCTGGGAAATCCTGTTGCATTCCAAGACGATCTGACAGTGGGACCTTGTAGTAGCTGGCCAGTCTACTAACAGAAATCCTCAGAGTTCTTCTGGTGGGCTTCGCTCGCCATCAATCTTCAACTTCTCTCAGTGGATCCGGGGTCACCAAAAACCAGTCTACACATATTGTGCAGACAACAAATCAAATTACTTATCATCTTCAATAAAAATGATATCATCATAAATGAAATATCAGATTCAATCAAATCAAGATTTCTTCACTTTTTTAACTTATAGAGATAATCTCCCATGAATTTACTAGTTTTTAACAGTATTTAGACATGAATTTCCTCACATCCACATTCACAATGAAATTCAGCATTTTAAATAACACAGTAACATGTTTTTAACCTTTACACCTTTTTAACAGTGCTTTCATGCGAACTGATGAACTTATTAACACCATATAGCAATACAATATTCAGCAATATTCAGCATGTATAACTTCCCAAAATACTCCGACTGGTTTTAACTCACATTCTACCGTGCTAAATGATACTAACGTGACCAATTAGCTAACCGACGGCCGTATTAGCCGACGGCCGTATTAGCCGACAGCTACACATAATCAATGCCTTCACTCACCGGAGTTTCAAAGGTAAGTCAACAACTATCCTGATCCGCCAGTGTAAGCGAACATGCTCGGCGACGCTGCACCTCCTCTCACACACTTTTCCTCTCTTTTCAACAGTTTTCTCTGAGCTCTCGGTTTCACCAAACACATGCCTGGGGTTATCTCCTTGTGCTTCCCTCTCGTGCTTTTCCGTCAGTCTAACGAACGGAGGATCGGCCCTGACGTCAGTACAGGTGCCGACAGGTTCAAAACAAACAACGCGAAGAGTTAACCCTATAGTAACCAAACACTTTTTAGTGTGTGGGTTACATACGCCTACACCCTATTTAATGTTAAATAAATACGGTTATAGCTACAGTTACAAAATGGTATAAATGCTGTTTAAGAATAAAGTTCTGATGGGGAAATATATAATAATTCTATATTTTATTATTTGTGGCTTTGAAGGAGTCAAATTCAACTATGATAAATATGCAAATACTGGAATCAGCCTACATAATAAACCAAGTGAAGTGTAAACTCCCCCAGATTCACAGAAAAAAACAAAAAAATTCCAGTACACAACCTCAATGGTGACCCTGAATGCAATGAACGATAAGAAAAAACAGATTGCAAAACTATATTGCAATTTCATATTTCAAAGTAAATACCAATAAAACTCATACAAAAGTTTTGGATAAGCAACAAACTGTGCAATTGCTGTTTGTATCACGTAATTTCCCATAATAGTTGTGCAATTACACCGTTACACTTTCTTCTTATTATAATACTTCACACCTTGTGTGTGCAGTTATCCTGTGCAATGCTTATATCCTCATGGGGAAGATGAATACAGTGTATATACTCATTATTATCATTATCACCATTTCTACTTTATTTTCCTGTTGTCAAATTTTGGTCTTGCTTTGTGTTGTTTCATTTTTATATATCAATCAAACATTTTGTGCTTCTGTTGGTTTTCAGATAATAGTTTTGGTTGGGGTGCCTGTTTTTGCTGCATGTCGGATTGGACAACTGTAACAAAATATTTTTTTTGTGTGGATATTGATCAGTGTTTAACTTACTTACTTACTTCATCCCTGCACAATAACACAATTATCATCCCTACTGTAAACAACTAGAAACTAACAAACAAAAGGCCATTTTGTGATGTGCACTGTTAACGTAAATTGTGGATCATCAGTAAACATTAACCTCAGCACATATTGTATTGTTTTATTTTACAAGTGAAACACCTCACTTCCGGTTTATTACCTTCATGTAACATGACGCAGGTCGCCCCCTTGTGATTAGCGCGCGGAGGGTGGAGCCAATCATAGTGATGACGTCACGACCCAGGATTCCGTTCAGTGAGGGGTCTTAAAACTACTTATCTACGTCTGCAGTGAAGTATGGTCGTAATGTAAACACACGTGTCCGGAGCACTGGACGGGACTGAACCCTACTCTTGGTAAGTCAATTTTTGACACTTGAATATTCACTTTGAACTGCTGAATGCAAGAGACAAAAATTAAATTAGGTTTTTCTTCTGCACAGTTTAAAAACCGCCCGCAAGACAAAGGGGATACATGAATTCAAACTGGTTGTCCTAAAAAAAGAGCAATATTTAAATGCTATAGAGTGCTGTAGTAATGAGTCCTAGAACCTGGACATCAGTTAGCAATTTTGCACATCCGGTTCCCGCCTCTCAAAGTCAACAGGTTTTCAGCTAAATGCCTGAAATAGTCTCTTTGGTCACCACAGGATTAACATATTTACACGTTTTGTTCCTCAGCATAAAATAAATTATTAAATGTCCCACACTTGAATTTTAAAGCGCTTACGTGTCTTAAAAATGGTGTTTGATTTGTGGCTAAATGAAGCTACAGAAGTTGTCGCAGACATTAAACGTCATCATGCCGAACACAGAGACGCATACTCACTTGTCCGTCCTTTCAAGATGCATTTTGTAATGAAATGCTTCAGTTAAAATATTGAAACATATTTACTTTGAGCAAATACTGCGAACCTTGTTCACACTTTAAGTTATTCATGAGCCATATTATGAGATTTATTTCAGTTAATGTACAGTTCCTTACGGAGTCACTGCATTTACACTCATAGTGTTTGATATGAGCTTAATTAATTAAAAATGTGTTCTGAAAATACATAAATGCTATAAATACATTGCATCATAAAAACTCAAATTCAACTGTTGTTATAGCATCTCCATTCTCCATCTGTATATGATTTTATCTATTGTTAGACAAGTTGAACTGCAAGAGGACACACAACAAAGAGGAAAAAGAGCTTTATTTCAACAAGAGCAGGCACAATCTGTTATTAACCCATCTCAGTAGGGATACAGTTGAAAGGTTATAATAACCTCTGGTAGGTTTCCCTTTATTCTTCACAATTCTGTCTTAACCACATTCATACAGGTGGTTACATCAAAGAAAGCAAATTGAGTTGTATAGCATGACAGATTATTAAATATGTATTTCATATTGATAGATAAAATACAAAGTGCAAAAAAAGAGTAAAACAACCACAACCGCCACCAAGAATTAACTTCAATCAAACATCACTCCAAGTCAAAACATTATGTTATCAGATTTCCATATTGATTAACATGATTAACATCAAAACCAAACACCACTAAATATCTGAAACTCATAATCAAGAAATAAATGTCTACTTTAAATGACCTACTCCATTGCAAATGTGCTTTACACAGTGCTCTACATCTTTACCTGATCATGAAGAATACACAGATTATACACAAAGAAGCATAAATGTGACTGATGGCTGAATAAAACCCTGCTGTAAAACATTCAGTATTTAGTTTTACACAAAGACATTTTGAGTAACCATGATTGATTTTTCACAACATAATGACAGAATGTAATGTATTTGGTACTAACATGGTATTAAACAGGGATTCAGTCTTAAATGAAGCACTTACAGCTGCAGATGGAGAAAGGAGTCTAAAATGTGACTGATTTTAAAATGATCAAACTAAAACAAAGATATGTGAATAATATTGAACAGGCCTAAGTACATGCCCTGAATGTGCATCAATGCAACCTCATTGATACTCATTTACATGCGTCATTGTTTTTTTGTTTTGTTTTTTTGAGAAAAATGGTGTCACATACTCACCATATACAGCATTTTAATAATTTCTAATCATAACGAATAAATGAGTACCAGGGAGTTTCTGGTTTCTTTCTTCAGTTTTGGATCTTCATCTTCCAAACTTCAGATTAATTGGTTGATTCCCCCAGGGCTGTTCTCTGCTGTTCCATCATCTCCTTCCTGCAGGTAGGTAAAGAAAGCACAGACAAGTGCATCAGTATTAACAAGAGCAGTGCAGCGTTAAAAGGAAAAATGCCAAATGATACCTCGATCCAGTTTATGACTTGTGAGGATCTGCTACTTGTCTTTGTCTTATGTGACGGATAATTTGGAGTTGGTGGATTGTTCGCCAGAAAAAACAAGATTCTTCAAGATGCCACATTGGGCTTTAAGATGTTTTATATCTGTATAAGATAGCTCTATTAGTCAATTAATGTAGAAAAGAATCGGTAGATTAATTGATGGAAATAGTTTTCAGATCTAATTGTTACCTCTCAATTTTTCTCTCCCACAGCTTGAAGTGTTTCTTGGCAGCGCTCACACTTTTTTCATCAGTCTTCTTGCAGTAAAACCTGATTATCCTCTCAGAAAAGTTTGTTGGGAGAAGTTGGGACACCTTAAAAACGACAGCAGCATAAAGTTGTAAAAATTAACATGCCAGAAGCTGCCCTAACAACACACAGGGGACAAACAGCACATGCAAGGAAAGACTAAGATGAAATATTCTGTCATCATTGCTTTAGTTCTGACCTTCTCTTTGGTGAGCTTGTCTGCCTTGTCTTGGTTGTCCTTGCTGTAGAAGTTCACATGATCCACAGGGTTCTTGTCTTTCTTCCCATAGTCCAGAGTAACGACCTAAATGACAAAGGTGAGCTAGAAGTTGTTTTTTATATTCACAAGTGAATTTTGCCGCAACAGAGGGCATCTGACAAATCAAATGAATCATCAAGATCAAGATTTTAAGAAAAGTGAAATAATTATACTAAAAACATACCAAATCTACAAAGTCCTCTGGTTTCAATCCACCAGTAAGCGGTTTCTTCAATTCCTTCTTCCAAGCATTTCTCACATCCTTAGGGAGGGAGGTGAAAGGGTAAGAAACAGGTGGAATATCTTTGTTTCTTGGTTTTGGCTCTCTGTCCACACTCGCCCCAAAATTAAGTTTGAAGTGTGTAAGTCCATTTTCCCGTCTTATGTTTGAAGAAAATGGAGCTTTTGAAAAATGATGATGTAACCCTGCGCAGTTTGTGAATAACATGTAGCCTACATTACATATTAAAATGTAACTGGGCTGCACTTAAACTCCACTTTTCAACCTTAACAGACAAAGTGCTTAACTATTCACTCATTCACACACGCACGCACGCACGCACGCACGCACGCACACACACACACACACACACACACACACACACACACACACACACACACACACACACACATTCATGGCAGCCATGCAAAGCGCTGGCCTGCCTATCAGGTGCAATTTTAGGTTCAGTGTCCTGCTCAAGGACACGACGACAATGAACAGAGGAATCAGTGATCAAACCACCAGTCCCAATCTACCTCCTCCTTAAACACATCTGTGTATATGTGGCAGGATGAACTTTTTCATCCACTCCCCGCCCCGTCCTCTTTGCTCGATCCACATCAGGTGCGGGTCGGCGGGCTGCGCCTGATTGAGGGGCGGGGCTGGCCGCCACTATAGCTGCACAGATGCCTGCTGCTCAGTTTGCGCTTTTGTCTCTCCGGGTCTGGCGTCCAGGGGTGGTGTGGCGTGTGGTTTGGCCTGATCGGCGTGGTGGTTGGCATTGTAGGATTCGCTGCTTCATTGCTCGGTAAGTGTAAGTCCTGTTCAGCGTGGTTTACTGGGGCCGCTGTGTGTCTTTTTGGGCATTACACCTGTTCTATGTTGTGCTTTGCAGTGCGGTTGTCTGTCGGCCGCGGCGGTGGGGGACTGGAGTTGTCCACGCTGGGCGGTTTGCTTTCTCCAGGTAGGCTGGCTCACCTAAGGCTTCGGCGGCGTTGATTCAGCCTGCCGCTAATGTAACTTTTCTCTGGTCTCTCAGCAGTAACTTTATGCGCGGCTCGCTGCGCTTCCTCTTCTGTCGGGAAAGCTGTACCTGTTCTATGTGGTAGATGGTCTGTAGTTCAGATTACTTTCGATTACTTTCAGTAATGATTTGTAATTTTAATTGGCGATTTTGTGTGTAATTTGCAGGCACGCTGTGCGCTGCGGGACTCCAGGTCCTAGTTCAGTGTTCCGCCGCACCAGGTGACACTGCCGCTGTCTCGTCTGCCGCTAGTCCGGTTCGGTGACAGTCGTTAACTGACTCACTGCAACCGTGCGCTGCTAATTGTTGGTCCGCTGTTCCCACTGCTGGGGCTTGGTGGCTTTATGTGTGGAGTTGGCACATTTTGAATTATGTTTGCATGAATTAATGATTGCTGTTTTTCCTAGGTTTATTTCTAATTGATTTGCTTTGCTGGTGTTTTGTTTATTTTTGTGTTTAAGTGTTTTCGTTCATTTAAGTTGATTGCATGATTTGTTTTCCGTTTGTACATTTTGGATTGTGATTGCATGCTTTAACGATTCTTTTTCTAGGTTTATTATTTCTAATTGGATCGCTGTGTTTTGTTCCTTTTTTTTGTGTTTAAGTGTTTTTGTTTATTTCAAGTTGATTGCATGATTTGTTTTCTTTGCTAACATCCTCGTTTAGCCGAGAGCTTAGAGATGTAGTATATAGGTGGAAATGGTATACCACAACTAAGTACCTGTCACTGGGGGTGCAGTAGTTTTATTGTCCCTTTTAAACAACTTAATTGTGAAATAAAATATTCTTTTTATATTGAAATCACATCTGTTGTCGGGGTGTATGTTCGAACCTGTGTCCTTTTCTCATCTAAGTTCCTGGGGGCGAAACTCCCCCAGGTGGCGTTGTCGAGCAACAAAACAAATACACTGATTGGCAGTTTGTTGAAACTAGCGTGACCATAAGTCCCGAATCATCCAATTCTCTCACTCGTGTTCCCCTCGCTCTTGCCACATATATATGAGCTATGATTAAGTGACAGAAAAATATGTAAAGGACTACAACTATATTGTGAATTTGGCTGCATTAAAACAGGTCGTCACAGGGACTAGGAGGCAGGGGCGTAGGAATGAGTTTAACATTGGGGGGGACACATATCGGAAACCTGACAGATCCGTTAATGGTTTGAACAGAAATGTCATAAATTAACTACACTGCAAAACATTCACAAATGTATTTTATTCTACTAAAAAGATACATTTGTAAAGGTAAAGGAAAACACATTTTGAATGGCAGTGATGAACTGATAAATATCAAATCAATTCTTTAATTGCAGGCCTAATCATCCAGTTTTGTAGATTAATAAATAACATGAAGAATATTGATCAAAATTTGAATTCAAATTTTCTGAATACATTTTCTTTTCTTAGTTGTATCTTATGCCTCAATTAACAGACACAGATACAGGCAAAGGTTACGGTGAAAGGCAAAAACAGCATCAAGAATGTTAACATATAAACCAACTTGTTTTTACTCTCGAGTGATATCCTTCCACATTTCCACTAACTGGTGTGTGAGGGTAAAGGTAAACGAAAAAGACATTAGAATGGATGTAATGAACTGATAAATGTCAATTCCTGTGTAGTTTTCTGTCACAAATAAAAGTTGGATAGCACTGTACAGTCCTGCATTCAATAATTTGCGTGCCATGTGATTTTTTTTTTTCAGTGTCAAACATGTGCCGTGGCGCACAAAAGGTTGAAAAACACTGGCCTAGGCAAAAGAGCCAAAATGTTTTTTCCTCCTGTCATTTGCAGCCACAAATTGTTTGCAAATTGACCTCTTGTCCAGTAAGTCAAGTTTATCCTGATGGACATGACAGACAGCAACATGGTTAAGTCTGTTTTGATTCATTGTGGACTGGAGCCTGCGGAGGACACTAAAACTTCTCTCTGCCTCAGAGGATGAAATGGGGACTACCAAAAGCAACCTGACCAGGTTTTCCACTTGCCCAAATAGTCTACGTACCTCCTACAGGCAATCCACGAATGATCTCTGCAGCCTCTGCACTGTTGCTAAATGAGTAGTTCAGGCGAAACATGGAAAGTTGCACTGGAAGTGACTCTGTTCAACTCTGGGTATTTCTCAATGACTGCAGCCTCAATCTCTCCACTCAGAAGTGTCTCTTCCAACTTTTGCAAAGTCAGCAAGTCATCCTGGTTAAATAGCTCACTGAGCTGTGCATCTACAATATCCAGGACTTTAAAGAATTCCCCTCTGTAGGGGTCCTTGGCACTTTTAGGCTGATGTGCCCCAACTCCTTCAATGAAGCGTTTTGGGGGCAGTGTGGTCTGTGGAATGGTAATGGGCTTAACACCTAAAGACTGAACCACAGCCGTCGCCTCTTCAAACAGAGTTTTGAAACTTGCCTCATCTCTTTTGGCCTTGAGTGAGGTCCTAACAACTTGGACAGCAGCCCTCATGCCAGCAATGGTTTCAGTTCTCTGAAAGATGTTCAGGCATTCAAGCTCACAAATCACTGGTGAGGCAAGGATGAGACCCAAAACTGTTTTGCCTTTCCTAAACTGCCCTAGCAGGCCATTAGCAGTAGATGCAGTATTTGAGGCACCACAAGCCATCTCCTGCAAGCTAGCCAGCACTGACCTATACTGTGACAAAACAGCTGTGATGGCTTTGCCCCGTACTGTCCATCTCGTGGGACACAGGGGTTTTATTGCAGTGCATGATGGATTCTCTGCATGTGCTATTGCTGCATGGGTCGCCTTAAACTTCCCTGAACAGAACTTGAGTGTCAATGAATTTTGGGTGTGGCTGATATGACTCTCTCCTCTGTCCCCTGACTTCAGTGTCTCTCAGCTGTCTGTCCCTGCTCTGAACACCCTAAAAGGAAAACAGTCACAATGTCACACAATGCGACGAGACTGCAGTTACTACAAGCACCCTAACCCTTTAAGGTTAGGTGAATAAGGTATAGAAAAATACTGATGGGAAAGCTGGTGCAATATTAAAATCATGTTTGTTATATTATTGTTTAAATTCAACCGTGTTCACTTCTTATCATGTTCAAACCTTCCTCTCATGATCAACAAACTAAAATCACCTCACCCTTCATATAACACCTACCTGCAACTGTTTAGTGATGGCTCTCTCTGCATCATCCTCACCAGTGTTAGTTTCCAGCTGAACTTCATCTGATCTCTAAAATGAAAGCAGTGGAGATGAATGAGGTATAGAAAAATACTGATAGGAATGTCAAGAACAAGCGAAAAAACACAGACTAACTCCTTTCTAGATGTGGGAGATGTGTAACGTTACTCTTTTTCAGAGTGCTATCACATCATTCTAGGAATGACCCTGGAATTTACTGTGGTCGACATGAAATCCCGGCACAATACCTATACAAGGTGTGTAAAATGATAGAGACGACAGAAACAAGCAATGTGCACTTAACAAGAACAAAAAGAGTTTTACATCCAGGTCAGATGTAATAGTGAACTAGTTAACATTTCAAACAGATGTGGAAGGCGACATGGCCACACAGAGACATTAGATACGCACCTCGGTGGGTTTCTTAATCTGCATTTCCCCCAGAAACATGTAGAGATCTCGAGAGATGATCCTCATCAGAATCTGCTTAGCCTCTTTTAGTTCGGTGGAGGAAGAGAAGAGTATTTCCTCAAACACACAATCTACAGGACAAACAGTAACAGAGTTGAAGAAAGGTGAGTTAGAACAAACCAAAGACAAGGTTCCAAAGTAAATAATAAATAATTTGACTATGTGATAAAATGACTTCATAATTCATTCTTAAATATATAATAATAATATAATTCATATTATTTAAACATCCTTGATAAAAGCTGGCTCAATCCAGCATTTTGATGTTCATCACTGATTACAACTATCTAATTTACAGGATCTGGTGTCATTTAATGTGCATGATCACATGATCAAAACTACCTACAATAATAACCTCTTAGATATATACACATAGATACCTCATTGGCTGCTCTTGTTCACAAGACTGATGTGGCAAAGCGGCTGCCGTATCAGAAGCCACGCCTCCGAATGCAAGTATTTCTAGGTTGGAAGTCTAGCCACGATTAAAAAAGCTTGCTGAATTTCAACTGGTTTTGGACTATGATATAATATTTACAATCAACAAATCCCCCGTAATTACCTTTATTATATCTTTTCATGTAAAATCGCCTCACTTTTGGAGATACAATTTGGGAATAAATGATGATTTACATTTTGTGTCACACAATAAGTACAAAAATATATAGTCAGTGTATTAGCAGGTTTGTGCAGACTTGTGATAATTATATATTCTCTTCACTAAATCTAACAATATTGTACAAGAGAAATAAATGACAAATTCAGCTCTAGTCTCATATATATAAAAAGATTGATAATGATTGATACAATTTTCAGCACCTTACTGGTATATTACTTTAAAAAAAAAGTTAATCTTTTGTTCTTGATCGAACATATCAAGACAGTCACTCAACCACTTACATTAACTTACAAGAAGGATCATCTGTAATATATCAAATTCAACATGTTTGTAACATTAATATATTGTAAAACAACTTGTCACATGGTAAATGTTATTCTCTGTTGATTGGTCTTAAAATTTTCAGCACAAAAGTCTGACATTTTTTTATGGCTCTGTGCCGGCGATAGCCGAGGCTGGATGCATCATGTTTTCAGGTTGTCCATCCCATTCTTGTGAATGTGCCATTACAACAACGCCTTGAGGGAATTTCTTCAAATTTGTCATATACATCTACTTTGAGTTAAGGATGAACTGATTAGATTTTGGTGGTCACAGATCACAGTAGTATCTACAGACCTGTCAGCTTGGTGTAGGCCTCCATATCATCTATGGCTGTGGAGAGAGTGAAGATCTTTCCTTCTGAGCCTTCAATCCTGATGTGCCCGTCTGCTTTTAAAAAAGCGTCTGTGATCCTGGATAATCATACCCAGCATCATTATTTCTTTTAAGAACATGTTACAGTGTTCCATACAAGAGAGTAAATCATAAAGCAAATGACATAAGCTACATCAGACAGCAGACAGCGCTAAATGTTGGAGTACCAACAGGGGAAGGGTATGTACTCACATAGTCTCTATGTTCTTGTTCACTTTGTGTTGGTAGGCTCTCCTGTGGAGTTGGCACCTTGTGTGGAACATGTCATAGATATTGCCCTCCTCCTGTTAAGATAACCGATAGTTTAGTCTCAGATAAATGGATTGCTGTTTAAAATCTGATAAAAAGCAACAATGTCTGAACCTTGTCTCTAACGCAGATCTGCGTCACACCCTTCACCTCACACACCCTGGCAAAGTGGAAGAAGCGGTGATAGTCAAAGTTGTTCTTCATGCCCAGGTGGTGGCAGTCCCTGAAAAAAAATCAAAGTTAAGAAATATGTGAAGAAATGTGGCTTAATATGTTAAACTAATCAATTCACCCTGAGGAATCCTGCATATAGTTAAAATAATCCAGAGAATATTGTCATTGTAACACATAGTAGTTCATCCTTCTATATCAAAAAGTGAATTGTTCTACAGCAGCTGTTCAACAAGTCCCACCTGGCAAAGTAGTCAAACTTGTCCACATCAATGCCATTTCTTTTGTTGGACACGATTTCATAGAGGAAGGACTTGTCCTCTGACCGACCTTTATATGGCCACTGAGAAGATGACACACAAGAGTGGATTTAGATATGGCTGCTGTGGTAATGATGATACTGATTGATTTCACACAATTCACATTAGCATGACTGACTGCTGCTGTAGTGTCCAGAGGTCCGCCAATCATTTCTTTGATGAAGACCAGGTCAGTGGTAGGCTCTAGGTGGTCGTCCTTGGTAGGGTTCAGCTTCCACTTCTTCATCTCTTTCTCCAGGTCATTGTCTTTCACCAGGTAGTCAAACATTTCTATAGAGGCCTTCTCATGCTGCAACAGAAACAGACTCATTCATATGTTAACATGAGAATTCAATGTAAAAAAAACAATCACTCACTGTACAAGTAGTTTGCTGAAACATGACAGGATCTGTCATTTTTGCCAGATGACAGATCTGTGGCTATGACTCACAGCAGTGGTTCCCAAACATTTCTGCGGTGCCCCCCTTTTGTAGATCACAGTATTTTCAAGCAAGCACGACTGGATTAGTACCCCCAGGGGCCCCTGAGCACTGAAGCTTATTTGTTCATCACTCAGCCATCTTCTGTATTATTGTTTCTGTTGTATTCATTGAAAGTTTTACAACATGTCTTCACAGTTTTTATTGTGAACAATGCTATGAATTAATATTTTTCTCACTGGACTGAGATCTAATGGATACTAAATAAACTATGTGTATTGTACAACACTACCAAATATAAACTTTCTCTTCTTCCGTTTTATTATCAATGACGTAGCTAACCTATTTCAGTTGCCTTTTTGTACATAGCCCCGTTTGAAACGCCCACCTTCACATGATGGGCAGGTTTAGGAAGTATTAGGGGGTGGAGCGTCAGTAGGATGCGTGCAATGCATCCTGGTACATGTAGGCAGGCTGTGCAAGCATTGCTTCCGTAGTGCAAACGCTGTGAGGGACACTCGCGTGAACGCGGAGCGTGCCTCCAGGCAGATACAGTATAGTGACTGTTTAGGCTGTAAAAATGTACTAAATGACGTCGTTTCGACTAAACTCTGGATGTCGCCACTTCAGGACACTTGGATTGCAGCGGACGAGCAGTATGGAGGAATATTACAAAGTTTTTGTGTAGTTTTATGGACCTTTTCGTCTCGGGTGCCACTCACGCTCGTTATATGGATTATTGTTGGAGGATACCCCCGCGGGTCTCCAGCTGCACTTTGAGGAATAAGAAACTACACCGGACTTATCATCAGTATGTGGGTGAGTCGATAATGACTGGATTTTGTTTTAGAGTGAACTATTCCTTTAACACTGATTGGGATATCGACATAAAACATGGCAAATTTCACCTGTAATGCAGTTTCTGTCTCTGTTTTTCTCTGTACTTAATTTTCTGATAGGTTCTTTTGACATACATCATGGAAAACTTACCTTCCACTTCAATTCTGGACGTCTTTTCTCGATGAACTTTTCATACAGATGGGAAAAGGGCCCATGTCCTAGATGTAGAGAAATAGTTATAAGATAACCTAATAATTATCGTGTGTGAACTGTAAAGTGAGCGGCTGTGACTCAGGAGGTAAAGCAAGTAGGATGGTTGGTGATTTGATCCCCTGATCTCGCGGGTGCATGTTACTTATGGTACTGAACCCCAAATTGCCCCTGGTGGCTTTTCCATCGGTGTGTAAACAGCTGAGCATAAAAATATCTTGAGGCTTTTTGGATATGAAGTGCTGTATTGCTTCTTGTTGGCCGTGCAAGGTGCAGAATAGTGTATTGATATGAGTGAATGTATCTACCATTAACCATGAACTTATCAGAAATAGGGCAAATTAGAGACAGGGATATACTCTCCCCCAATTTAATAATTGCATTTTTATAAATGAACTATTTTGGGACCTGCTTCCATTTGTTGTTATTATATTTTGCTGGTAATGTCAGTTCAACATTTCAGCCATGTTTATGTTTGATGAATATGATAAACTCATGATGACGTACTGTACATTTTTGCAGAATCACTTTCATCAACATACCAGTAGGTTCCATACAGGTCTTTAAAAAAACTGACTCAATCAGTCTGAATCACAGTGACTATGATTGATAAGTGTTCTACATTTTTTGATTTACCTCTCACTATAGAAGAAACCACTGGGTGTCAGTTTATTGGAAGGTAATGAGTGAATGAGTGGTCATTTCTTGTGTGTACAGTGAGTGCTGCACTATGAATGCCTTACAGGAGAGACTGGAAAAAATGACATTATTGTATATTAAAACAATTATTGCATCACTCCTCTCTCTCTGAAGAATGTTTTTTCAACCCCACCCTTCAGTATGATGGTTTGGAAGAGCTACAAACACTGTTGCCTATAGTTCTTTGAGCTTAACCAAAACTTTCCACTTCATCATTCTTTCTTTTTACGTTAAGCTGATCTCAATGAAATTCAAGACTGCAAATGTTTCACATTAACGGCCTCCCCATACCTTTCCTCTTCTTTCCTGTAAGGCATTTAATCTGAAATATCTGCAGGAAGTTTTTAGTTTTAAAATTAGAACAGGCGTATTGTTAAAAAAAAACAACCTAAATTGTACATTTTCATTTGAAACACTGCACAAATTGCCTCCATTTTCTTCATTCATTCTTCATTTAGGGGTCAGCCTTTAATTGTTAATACTTGCTGTAACACTGTACATTACAGCAACACCAGCTTTTATTGACAATTTGTCAAATACTGTCAATCTGTCATTTTTACTCTAAATCACAACCAGCAATTACCACTTAAAACCTTTTACATGAAATAGAGAAAAAGGTATGTATGACTCACCCAGGTCATGGCAGAGACCAGCAATCTGCACACAAAGGATGTCTTCATCAGTGATCCCGAGCTCCGGCTGCCGTGTTCTCAGAGCTCGTACAAGCTCTCCTGCCAAGTGTGCCACCCTTTACAGCACAACAATGAAAAAACTCATTACTCAATTATCGTACAGTATCGTATTGCAAAACAGAAAATATGGACTTGTACACCTGTACTAGGGTATGCAATGTTAACTTTAATTATTATTTATTGCTTTGTTCATGTCATTGTTCATTACCTGTCATTAGGATTGAGTATCTTAGGACACAGAACAGTGTCAGTGTATCTGAAAAAATGCAGACATACCCAATGGAGTGTTCGAAGCGGTTGTGGGATGCTCCAGGGTAAACAAAGTAGGCCCCCCCAAGCTGCTTGATGAATCGAAGTCTCTGGAACTGTGGCGTGTCAATGATTTTGATGAGAAGTGGGTGCAACTCCAAATGCCCGTGGATGGGATCATTAAACACCTGGCCGGACACAGTCCCAAAATATTACCAGTAAAACCAGCTCTAATCTCTCGAGGGCTCTGTGAGCTTGCAAAAGGATAAGAATTCAAACATTTTCTTGAATGAGGCCTATTGAATTCAAACATGAAGCCACAGCTACAGAGGAATAAAATCAATAGATACAATTAAAAAAATGTATGTTGTGGAGCAAAATAGAAAAGTTCTTCTGAGTATTTCGTGAACTAGTTTTTCATACTGCAATCTTCCTCATCTTTAATGTTTCCATCACCTTCAGCTGGAGATTGACTTTGGACTCAACAACTGACAACAAACATACACAATCTTAATACAAGTACAGTAATAATTACTATAGTTATCTAGGCCTGAAAATGAAGTGTGATGTGTAGTTACAGTACACAATATTTTACCTTGCCTTGGAAGATTGTCTCTTCCTTCTCTGACGAGCTTTCAGAAGTTGTAGCCATGGCTAACTGATGCTTTCTATGTTGGTACAACAAGCAGCAGATATATCGGGATAGCCACACGAACAATATTAAAACACGTTTAGACTGCTGAGGGGTTGGAACAGTACCTGGCTTTTATATCTCGCCACACCTATCAGATTGGTCACTGCCCTCATCATGGGTGTCTTGTGATTGATTAGACCACAAAAACATTTCAGTAAATCAAAACTGAAAACACATCAGACGTTCACAAGACACATTCTTATACTCGTTTTACTCTTATAACCACTGTCCTTCATAGTACTTAAAATTGTGTTACATTGTGTAACAAAATAGTTGTTCAGTTGTGTTACTGGTCAAATTATTCTATGCAGACATTGTGATATTATTCCTACAGAACCTTGTTTAATCATGCAGTCAGGTCGTCAAATCCCTTCCTGCAGCATGTGAGTACTCAAAGTGTTGTAAATGTAAAATCCTTCCAGTGAATGTGTATGTATACTCTGTACAAAACAGATTATGTGAGCATAAAACTGCAACTGAAGCCATAACATAACTTTATTTTGGTAATTGTGGTAAGAAAAAGACAGATAAAACTAATAGGTCAGGTAGTGCCCACACACTTTATTAAATATACAGTATATTAAATGCACTGCTGGTTACTGTTCTGCTTAATTTGTCTTCCCTTCTGTTTACCTGTTTACAGGTAGGGCCACCCAGAGTAAAAACAATAGCCGTCCTGCTTTTAAAGAGCCACATTCCATCATGCACCCACGCCCATTCTGCCATTTAAAAGTCATTTTGCCAACTCATCACAGGGAGAGAAGTGAAACTAGAACTTCACTTTGTTCTTTAAATGTGTAATGTTATTCTGTATCATTCATCTATCAGAGTATGGAACTACACTCCATACTTTTAACTTTACTAGTTATATTTATTTATATAAAAGTAGCTCCTATAGAGACAGATTTGTTAAAAGTGAATGTGTCTTGTTGCAACTTTACATTTGTTTAGTCTGAATTTTCTATTTGTCTCTTGTAACAACACTGTGCTTATGTTCTGGTTAAATGCTTGGTTAGGGTTAGGAAAATATAATAGTTTGTCTTAAAATACCTATTTTGGTCGCCACAATCACAGATGGAGATGGTCTGACTTCCCATGAAAAATAGACGGTTTTGGTCGGTGGCTAATAGACATTTAATGTGAACATGATATGCCACATTTAGTACGAATGTCAACCTTGGACATATGTGTACTACTAACATTTTATCCTGGTGACTGGTGTTGTCACACTTCACCTCACAAAATGCAACTTCACTTCACGACATCAATCTGAGAGCTATAATCACCTGACACTTTATTGTCAGATTTTACATACTAAACAGATGATTGGCTTGTAAAATTTGACACGTTATAAATTTATCCACCCAACGTTTCAATTTTAGCAAAACCTCAAGCAGCTCAAAAATTGAGATGATGCTTGCTAATATAACAGTCATTGGGTATTTTTGTTTTAATTATGCACAGGATGCAGGCAAGCATGTGGATGGTGTGCTACAAATTCCTGCCAATGGTTTCACACTTTTTCACAGATCTTTGGGGTCAATTACTCAAACAATGTGCAAGCAAAGGCAGGGAAGAAGAAGTCTGGATACTAGCAAACACTATGTAAACAAACCAGGATTTGAAATATTAAAAAAATTGGGGATACACAAAATGTTTTTTGGTTAATAACGCTTAATGAAAACAAAACTTGTTTGTTAAAGGAAAACTCAACTTTCCAGGTTCCAGGTTTATTTCAGATTTTGAAAATAAAAAAATTCTTTGCCCTTTTGGGTTTCACTGTCACCATGCTGCCTGCTTCTCAGCCAGGTATGAGAGAAAAAAAGAAATGGCTTAAATCAAGGGGTTTTGATTGATTGTACTATATACCGTATATGTATAGCCTTCATTTAATGAGAAAGTCTCTTTTACAAGTGAGACCTAACCAAGCCAGGGTCTAAATCGCAGACAAGGCAACAATATTAAGGCATGTGTGAAGACGCTGCAGCTGGCAGTGACCACTTCCAATATTCTGCATTTAAATTCATGTAAAGATCAAGAGTTTGGCCTGTAGATCATTCCAGCACTAAGGACCGTAGTAGGACAGGCTTGATTTGCCAATCTGACATATAAGTAAGGCACTTTGAACTGAAGCAATTTGTGCAATTTGAGATTAGAAACATTTTGCAATGAGAAAAATGTGGCTAAAATAATCTTGAAGATTAAGATGTACCAGTGTTGTAGTCTATGCAAAGTGAGGTATGACTCTCCCACCATGCTGCATAAGGTACAGTGATAGGTCCTGAAGCTAGAATTAGTCACACACCTCAGGGCTGAGTGATACAGGGGGTCAAACTGGATAAGGTGGACAGTAGGGGTGTAACAATTCACTGATATGAATCAGAAATTGGTTTTAAAGTTAAAGATATGGAGATGGCCCAGTTTCAAAGTTATGCTTCAGTTATACTTCCTCACAGTGTCTTCAAACTCTCTTGAAAGTTAACTTAGCCACAACTCGGTGAGGTCTAAGATTATCATGGCATCTACAGCCCAGTTTTATTGCTTTTTGCTTTTTTTTTTATTGCGTCTGCTTTTGAACGTATTGCTATCATTAGCTGTATTCTGTGACTGCTGGTAGTACTGCACACCGTTGACTGTCACTGTCTACTGAAATTATGTACTGAATTGAACCATACTGCACACTGTTTACTGTCTACTGACAGTTGCTGCACAGTGCACACTGTTAAGTTAATCCAACTTTTGAGTTTGTTATCAGTAGTAAAAATGTGTTTGATTGTAAGTGTGATTTTATACACTTAATATTACTAGGAAGCAGATGATACAGACAGTCAGGGACATCTAGTTCAGAGAGGTCCACTGCAGACAGATCCAGCTCAGAGAGACCCTGCTCATAGAGATCCAGGCAACACAATAGTTTTTCTTCAGATCCAGGATGAGACAACAGGTGTGTTTTTGATACACTGAGCTATAAGCAGATTAAGATGAAGGTACACATAAGTAAGACAAATACATAGGGTTCCCTGGTCTTTTATGAAATACCTATTTGAAGGTAAGCAATGCTGCTTCATAGAATTGGCTTATTCTAATTCATAATAGAAAATGAATATCTACATGAAACAAAGAATTGTATTGTCTCATACTGAAACCGGATCGAATTGAATCAGAATCGAATCAAATAGTTCCATGATAAAAAGTATCGTCCCTGAATTGTATCGTAGCCCATGTACCTAGATATGTATCGGCTTGTTTTGTAAGGGAAAGATGCACACCCCTAGTGGATGGTGAGGCAAACCTGTAAATAGCATTACCAAAATCAATCTGAGTAAGAGACAGGCCAGCAACTAAGCTCTTTCCTGATGCCATGGGAAAAACAGGACTTCAGCATGAATTTGAATTTGTATGATTTTGATTGTCCAACCAAATTCCCAGGTATTTATGGTTATCATAGAAACACCATCCAAAGTGTTGATGGAAAGGGTTGAAACATTTGTTTACCCTGGTGAAAAAAAGTATGGTTTTGGTCATGGTTGAATGTAAAAAGCAATTTCAGATCTGATAGCACATGCTGCAGTGTGTTAAAAATCAGTGTGCAGATTTGAAGAGGCCATCTCTGTATCCTTTGCACACAGATGGGACTGGCAACTTGCCACATACATTGTGGACATAGATTGTCACACCCTTTACTGTGTAGACAAAAAAAGACTCCAAGCAACTCTGTGAAGAGGTGATTGAATAGAAGGGTACTTGCATGATGCCAAATGAGCCCTGGCACAAACCCAAAGCTACACAGAATTGTCTGAAAACATACCAATGGAATTATTAAACGCCAGGTGAAACAAAACAGAAGAACAATTTGGCACACCCTGGCTACACCCTGGTACAAAGAGTACCAGTAAGAACACTCCCAGTTCTCCTGTGTGGTCACCAAACTGGTAGATCCTCATTTCATACTTTAACCTCCTTCATCTCTTTTGCTGTAGACTGACAATGGTCTTTACAAGAGTTTAAGAGGCACAAACCTGATGATGTGGTGATCAAGGTTTATTTACTAACCCTGCCATCTTACATTCTCCCTAGTGGTGGGTACTACGTGGTCCTTTGAAATGTCTTGCATTACTTAACTTTATATGTTTCGCTTTGTGTTTAATTTTTATATATCAATCGTTCATTTCGTACCTCTGTTGGTTTTCAGATAATAGTTTTGGTTGGGGTGCCTATTTTTGCTGCATGTCGGATTGGACGACTGTAACAAAATATTTTTTGTTGTGGATATTGATCAGTGTTTAACTTACTTACTTCATCCCTGCGCAATTACAAAATTATCATCCCTACTGTAAACAACTAGAAACAAAAAGCCATTTTGTGTTGCACACTGTCAACGTAAATTGTGGATCATCAGTAAACACTAACCTCAGCACATATTGTATTGTTTTATTTTACAAGTGAAACACCTCACTTCCGGTTTATTACCTTCATGTAACATGACGCAGGTTGCCCCCTTGTGATTGGCTCGCAGAGGGTGGAGCCAAATAGTGATGATGTCACAACCCAGGATTCTGTTCAGTGAGGACTCTTAAAACCATAGACATATATACATAGACGCCTCACTGAGCGGGTTGGCCCGTTGCTGCGATACGTCAGTACGTCCACCATATTGGATGTGGCAGATCTGCCCCGTAAACTAATACAAGTCAATGGAGTGAACTTTATAAAGCGCCCTTCTACCAAGTGCTATAAGTTAATGCCTTTCATTTACCCATTCACACACGTACGAATATATCTGGGAAACAGATAGGTACCAAAAACAACGTATGTAACGTTCTTGATGATTATAAACGTTAGCTACTCCTTATATGTTTAGTGCACAGGTAGGCACTTTATAAAGTTCACTCCATTGACTTGTATTAGTTCACGGGGCAGATCTGCCATATCCAATATGGCGGCGATGTCGACGTATGATTCAGCGCTCAGTGAGGTGTCTATGTATATATGTCTATTCTTAAAACTGCTTATCTGCGTTTGCAGTTGAAGTATGGTCGTAATGTAAACACCCTTGGTCTGGAGCACTTGACGGGACTCAAACATTTTTTGTCAGAATTTTTGACACTTGAATATTCACTTTGAACTGCTGAATGCAAGAGACAAAAATTAAATTAGGTTCTGACACTTTATTGTCAGATTTTACATATTAAACAGATGATTGGTTTGTAAAATTTGACACGTTATAAATTTATCCACCCAACAGTATAAAACACGTTTCAATTTTAGCAAAACCTCAAGCAGCTCAAAAATTGAGATGATGCTTGCTAATATAACAGTCATTGGGTATTTTTGTTTTAATTATGCACAGGATGCAGGCAAGCATGTGGATGGTGTGCTACAAATTCCTGCCAATGGTTTCACACTTTTTCGCAGATCTTTGGGGTCAATTACTCAAACAATGTGCAAGCAAAGGCAGGGAAGAAGAAGTCTGGATACTAGCAAACACTATGTAAACAAACCAGGATTTGAAATATTAAAAAAATTGGGGATACACAAAATGTTTTTTGGTTAATAACGCTTAATGAAAACAAAACTTGTTTGTTAAAGGAAAACTCAACTTTCCAGGTTCCAGGTTTATTTCAGATTTTGAAAATAAAAAAATTCTTTGCCCTTTTGGGTTTCACTGTCACCATGCTGCCTGCTTCTCAGCCAGGTATGAGAGAAAAAAAGAAATGGCTTAAATCAAGGGGTTTTGACTGATTGTACTATATACCGTATATGTATAGCATTCATTTAATGAGGAAGTCTTTTTTACAAGTGAGACCTAACCAAGCCAGGGTCTAAATTGCAGACAAGGCAACAATATTAAGGCATGTGTGAAGACGCTGCAGCTGGCAGTGACCACTTCCAATATTCTACATTTAAATTCATGTAAAGATCAAGAGGTCGTCCTGTAGATCATTCCAGCACTAAGGACCGTAGTAGGACAGGCTTGATTTGCCAATCTGACATATAAGTAAGGCACTTTGAACTGAAGCAATTTGTGCAATTTGAGATTAGAAACATTTTGCAATGAGAAAAATGTGGCTAAAATAATCTTGAAGATTAAGATGTACCAGTGTTGTAGTCTATGCAAAGTGAGGTATGACTCTCCCACCATGCTGCATAAGGTACAGTGATAGGTCCTGAAGCTAGAATTAGTCACACACCTCAGGGCTGAGTGATACAGGGGGTCAAACTGGATAAGGTGGACAGTAGGGGTGTAACAATTCACTGATATGAATCAGAAATTGGTTTTAAAGTTAAAGATATGGAGATGGCCCAGTTTCAAAGTTATGCTTCAGTTGAGTCTGCTATGCTGCTACTTCCTCACAGTGTCTTCAAACTCTCTTAAAAGTTAACTTAGCCACAACTCGGTGAGGTCTAAGATTATCATGGCATCTACAGCCCAGTTTTATTGCTTTTTGCTTTTTTTTTTATTGCGTCTGCTTTTGAACGTATTGCTATCATTAGCTGTATTCTGTGACTGCTGGTAGTACTGCACACCGTTGACTGTCACTGTCTACTGAAATTATGTACTGAATTGAACCATACTGCACACTGTTTACTGTCTACTGACAGTTGCTGCACAGTGCACACTGTTAAGTTAATCCAACTTTTGAGTTTGTTATCAGTAGTAAAAATGTGTTTGATTGTAAGTGTGATTTTATACACTTAATATTACTAGGAAGCAGATGATACAGACAGTCAGGGACATCTAGTTCAGAGAGGTCCACTGCAGACAGATCCAGCTCAGAGAGACCCTGCTCATAGAGATCCAGGCAACACAATAGTTTTTCTTCAGATCCAGGATGAGACAACAGGTGTGTTTTTGATACACTGAGCTATAAGCAGATTAAGATGAAGGTACACATAAGTAAGAAAAATACATAGGGTTCCCTGGTCTTTTATGAAATACCTATTTGAAGG